>NW_027248280.1:6821461-7101461 GCF_041260155.1 Ptychodera flava
TAAAGGCGGCCACATTTAAAGTGCTACGTTGCCTTTTATCATTGCTGTGTCGCAAAAACGTTGAATCGCACTGTCTCATCAACCATTCATTTATCCAGAAACATTTTTGAATTGGTCTTAAACCAGTTATGAGGAGTTGCGATGAAGATATTATGTATTCACAAAATGGTAACACGGTCTTAATATAATCGTGTTTTGTTTAGGTGCTTAACATTGAGAATGACGACAGGGAAAATCATAAGATTAAAGAGCGGAATCGTCTTCGTAAAGCTCTGCTGACGTCATTTCCGGCGTTTTACTCCATGAAATTGTCCTTGCCAGCGACTGACCCTTCGATCATGGCAGTGATGAATGAAGGAGAGACACGTAAACGCTTAAGTAAGCCGTTCCTCGATGGCATTGAGGAGTTCGTCTCCAGGTGTGAATCACTTATGAAATCAAAGAAGGCTGGCCCTACGTCGGAAATATCACTGGTTACAGTGAGTATTTTCCTCCTTTTTAAGTTAAGCCGAAGTTCAAACTGCTAACGCTGTGCAAAGAGGATTTTTCATAAGAAAATATGAGATACTTTCAGAAGGTTACAGTAAATACAGAAAATGTTAAAGTATCAACAACTAACAAAACATTGTTAAAATACAGATCTCTCAGCTGAATTACTAATGAAAGTCATACGACTACAGGTAACTTCAAAACTAATGTTCTTAGTTTAAATGCTTTGTAAACATAATTAAAGATTGAAGGCTTCTGCAATGTTGTTTTCTCTCAATGTGAATAAAAATAATTCTTATTTCATAAAAACGGCTGACTTAACAGAAAGGACTGACGCGGATAGTCAAGATCCATAGAAGCGAGAATGAATAATAAATTCTTGCATAGCAATTCATATGTTGGTAGGTGATTACTGTCAATTGAGCTTTTGATCTCAACACACTAGATTTTGTGCCTGAAATTTTCGGTTGCAGCACTTCAACCTTCATCAGAAGAATAACCCTATCTAATTGTCATGACCTTTCGGACATCGAAACGAAAATTTCAGTGACAAGAAGACCCTTTTAAGCTAAATTATATTTCAAGACGCTGTATGATTTCGCTTCGGCACATATTTATTTGGTTCTATTATTTACTCAGCACTCTATGATATGACTTGCACGCATTCCACTTTCGTGAATAATTTTGTTGGACATATATGGATAAATCACCCTGCCTTTGATCAGTCTTACATACAATGGTTAAGAAGAAAACGTGAAACACAATTTACCAAATACATGTGACAAAAACGTCTCTGATAAAAGACGATCTTCGTATCGTAGAGTCTGATTTCTACAGTTTCACGCTCTTAAATAATTATAAATTAAGTTTTCTGTTTTGTGTGCCAAAAAATCAAACAATTCCTAAAAGTTTACGATACAAGTTATAAATTAAAGGGTCAGTAGATGTCACTTCCAATGACTTGTATCTTTTTTGTTTTGTATATCAATTGCTTAGCTCTTGTTGTTCTCAGTTAAAAAATAAAATTATGTTGAAACTTCCCCTACGTAGGCTGTCAACACTGTGGCAATGCATGTCAAATCACTGTGATTGTTTTCATGTTAAGGTAGATCGCACCTCGGGGACAGACATTCGGACTCTCAAACTTTTACAATTCTCTTCTGATATACCACATGTGGGGATTCATTTTAAAGCTCTTGGTGAAAGAAAACTTTTCAACGGCTTAGTTCTTCGAAATTCGAAAATTTTTATTTTTCTCCTAGAGTTACCACAGGGATGGCGGCCATTTTGAATTTCTAATATCGGTAAATCTTGGGTAATTTGTTTCTCTAGTACTAAAATTTGCACGGTGACCCCCTATTTTTATTCTTGATTTTGAAAGAGAATGATCGAAAGATTCCTTGAGGAAAGTTAGAGCAAAAGTTTAAGTCTTTCACTTTCGAGGTGCATACTACCTTAATACCTTATCAGGTACAGCTAGTCTTACAGTTAAAGTATTACTATCTCAACAAATTGATCCAAGCATGACGTCATTAAAAAGTGTGCTACAACGCTACTGCTCAAGCTGTACTATGGTAAAGAACCAAGCATTTCAAAATATTTGAATGTTTACAAACGCAGGTCCATATTCCATAGTTATTTTCTTATTTCTCCGCAGACTTTGCTGGTCTGATACGACAGTACACGTACGAGCTGGCCTTCGATGGTACTGAACTCTGTATGCAAACAATCGGGAAAAAAGTGATGGAAGAATTGTTGGGTAAAATAGAAGGAACTGCATTTATCGAGTACTGCAACGAAATGGGCAACTTCGCCGAGTCAGCCCTTCCATGTCCTAGCCACGAGGTCTTTAATAAGCATAACGAATGTTTCTTCATAGCTTTGAAGACTTTCAAGACAAACTCTAAGTACATCAATGATGTCGATCTGCTAAACGAATACAGACATAATCTCGAGGTAGGGGTCAACTTGAAATGATTTGGGTACAATGTTCAGCTCAAATTAACCGATGATCAATAGAGAAGTCGGCATCATTCAATGCTGATCATTTTTTGAAAATTATATCAAATCTACTATTTCGACGAAAATGTTACTTTCGTATATGTCCTTTTAAATGTAATTTAACTGTGACAATGAAGGATTATCTTGTGGAATCTCTTCTGTGATGCTTAAAGGTCACTTCCTTTACCGGAATGTGATTAGTACAAGTTTATATAATAAATTCGCAGTTTCTCCAGATTTAATACAAACTTTTCTATTACTCCCTGTTACGCATTCGTCACATGCCTCTTAAGATACCTGTGTCACATCCTTATCTGTTATACAGGTTCGGTGGACCTGTCGGCAGACCGCCATGTGGTCTGATTGATCGGCTGGTTTAACCGTCTTTCTAACCATTTCCGTATCTTTCTCTCATGATGTATCCCCGGACATTTATCGCAGAAGTGTTTGTCTACATCTCCGCCTATTTTATTAGTCTGTAACTTTCTGTTTGAAGGAACGAATCTGTGCATTCGGCGAGGATCACCACATAATCATCGGCGGATACCTTAATAGCATTCTGGAAGACAACATCCAAAAATCCGATGCATTCTGCAAACAGCTCGCTATGGACCTGGTAAAAGAGAAACTGGATCCTTTGTTAAAGTCAAGTGGAGGATCTCGATCGCCTGTTAATCTAAACACAGAGATCCAACTGGTCGAAAAATTATACAAGGAACAGGCAAGAGGTCCACAAGTGTTGCATGTGTATAAAACAGTTTTAGCAGAGGTGCGTCAATATATTTTATATAATATGTGCCTCAAGTAATATATATATATATTATATATATATATATTTAATATATATATATATATATATATATATATATATATATATATATATATATATATATATATATATATATATATATATTAATATATATTAATATATATATATAAAGCCATTATGGTGATAACCGGGAGGGCACATTGTATACATTTTGTATGTATGTATATATATATATTATATATATATATATATATATATATATATATATATATATATATATATATATATATATATATATATATATATATATATATATATATATATACTCGATCCACATTCTGCCGACATTGTCTAAGACTTTTCAGACCTCCCTGTTGCCATTAGCCTTAAAAAACCTTTGTTGTTCACTGTTTTTCACTACTCCAATGTTTGGTCAACAAAAATAGAGGATGTTGCTGTTGTTAGTTCCCTTCGTTAAGCATATATATATCATTTTGCTGTGAAGTAATGCAATTTTATCACAGGAAATAACCAGGATTACTGATGCTGTATCGGATGGCAGAAAAAGTATAGAAAATGTAAAACGTAAACGAGCCGGTATATCAAAAAGTCAAGTGATGAATATGGAGAAGGAGGAATTACAGGTAAGACGTAGTACTTTTGCATGACCAAGTGTATTTGTGGTGTACAAAAGGTACCCTAAGTAAACATAGTATCGAATAGCCACCCTTTGTCTTCAATTAGTTCCAAATATCATGGTCGCATTGAAAATGGCAATTAATGTAAAATTACAGCATTAATGGTGGTCTGTGATGCGGGTGCATGGCATCATACTGTAACTATCCAACACAGAGCATCAAAGTCACTCTCCAACCATTTTCAATAACAATACGTCTGACGATTATGTTTAACATCTACCTCACCAACAACTGCATTTTTCTGAACAAAGGTCGACGACAACAAACCTCTCGCAAAATTACAATCCGAACGGAAGTTCCTCAATTGACATGTTGCATTTCTGACTTCATATTGTGAAAATCAACCTTAGTTTCCAATACCATTAGAGTGATGCATTCTGGGAGAAGGTTATTTTCTTCTCTAAAAATTGTTCTCCTTGAACTTTTCGATCTGACTTTTACTTCTTCGGGTCCTGCTAGTGGCGTTCTTTTTTTCTTTATTATTATTAGGAAAAAGAGAAATTCAGACAACAGATATTGAACATGAAACAAAAGGTTGAAGAAGACATCGTAAGTTTTAGAGTAATTTTATTATCGACAGAATCGTCCATTTTAAAAAAGCTGACAAGTTTCTTGTTATCTCTGAAGACATTTATGTTGTAAAGTGTTTTTTTGTAATTTATTTGTGAATGGTGTTTTAAGGATGCAAGGAGAGTTCAAATTGAATGAACTTGTCAAAAAGCGAAAAAATGCGAATTTTGAAATTGTACAAGAGCAAGCTTATCTGTGAATTCGTCTGATACCCTTATTACATTTGTGTGTGATGTATGTTTGAGATAATTCAACGGTTTCTCTAGGGTGAAAATCAAATATACAACATCTGCTCTATATTCACCATTTTAACATTTCTTCCAGTACTAACTAAACCGTCGAAAGCACTTTGAATTAACGGTATTAATGTTGCTTTCGTATCCATAAGTTTCACATAGATACACACACTTTTCACTTGAGCTACAGGAGAACCTAAGACGAACCCTTTATTGTTATTTTAGCACACTACGCACATACAGATATATAAACAAGCTTACATATATACATACGTACGTAAGTGCGTGCGTGAGCATGCACGCACGCACGCACGCGTGCACACACATATACACATAGACACATACATACATACATACATACATACATACATACATACATACATACATACATACATACATACATACATACATACATACATACATACATACATACATACATACATACATACATACATACATACACACATACATACATACATACATACATACATACATACATACATACATACATACATACATACATACATACATACATACATACATACATACATACATAATACACACATACATACAAACATACATACATACATACATACATACATACATACATACGTACGTACGTACGTACGTACGTACGTACGTACGTACGTACGTACGTACGTACATACATACATACATACATACATACATACATACATACATACATACATACATACATACATACATACATACATACATTCATACAATATATACAATACAGTATTAGTCAGACATCACATTTGGTGTAGTAAGATGGATTGCTGTATAGTTAATGGTCGGTTAATTTAATGGCTGGTTGGCTGGCACATACTTACACTGATGCTAAACAACTCATGTGTCCGAAATTTCAGCGGAAGGCTATGCGTGAAGACGTGACCCGACAACAAAAACAGTCGAAGGCTGATTACGTAGAAAGAAGTGCAGCCATTGCCTTTCAAGTCAAAGAACTGCTTCAAATTCATTCTGGATTGGCCAAGGAGCTGATGAGTATCAACAAAGAACTCATAAAAGAACACCACATCTCCATGGAAGAACTAAACAAGAAAATGGAAAAGATAACCCTAGTGCATTAGATGATGTCAATTGGTGTATAAGTGTCAGTGTTTAACAATTGCAAGTGAGGTGATATAGAAGACATACCTTATATTACTATTTTTGACTCTTTTCTTTTACACAAATACCCAGCTTTGGGAACTTTTACAGAATTAATCGGTATCAACTTTACTACGTTATATTTCTTGTCTGTTCATTGCTGAGTACAAGATCAGCAATCATGACAAAGTTGCATTATTTTTACTTTAGCGTTGCCATTCACTGTACCGCGTCTTCTATCAGATACAAAACAGTATAAGTGACTTCTCAAAATGTGAATGCAGATAAAAAGGAAATAACGGGTCAAACAAGACAATATTGCAAACGTTACTTGAGAGTAGGCCCTACCACGATTCAGAGAGAAAAGTGCACGTGCTTGATTTACACAAGACCATCCACTACGATATCATTTCCGTAAATGTACCCTTTACATTAATTTTGTTCGAGTATATACGGTATGGCAAATTATATCCAGCGTCTGTTAAGTAAGTTCAGAAATACTGACATAAAATAGATGGGCCTTATATGTCTGAGAGAATTCTGAGAGGGAAACATCAGAAAAAAAACGTTTGTTTGGCGTTTTTAGAAAAAATGATAACTTGGAATACTTGTTTCAGTTTTATGTTCTTTCACATCTGCAGGAGAGAAAACCTTGGCACAAACTTTGTTGGTAGACTGTGTTTAACATGACAGTACGAAAGGGTATCTTTTATTTGCTCTCCAATAAACTCCTACATTTTTGTAAACAACCAAACGATTTTTAAGTTGTGTACAAGAGGAGGTGCGACACCCGGGATGACTTTACAATGACAATAAGACTTTCGATCGTCTGCTGGATAGTTAAACACAAGAAACACATGCGTTGTCAATATCAGCTAAGATTAGCTGGAATGTGTGTATACTCGTAATGAAGTGTTAATTTGTACTCGTAATAAAGTGACACAACAATTACATTTCTCACTTTGCTTTACTGTGATTATCAAACTGAGAAAATCGTCTGGTATGTAAAACAGAGTCACGGGGGCAATAATGATGATTGCTTAAAATCATCTGAGTGTCATTGTAGTTTAATCCCTTAGAACATACCATATTGGACAAACGACACGTAGATGTGGTCATTTAAGACTTCTTTTACAATCCAAATATTTGCAGAATTGGTAACATTCCAGGAACTGTATAGTCACAAACCTATAACGTCACAAACGCGTTACGCATATTATAAATATAGATTCCAAATTAGTTGCCATACTAGTAAGTCGCTTTCAAGATCTCTGACTGCTGAGGTTTTGTTTAAGGTTGGAGCACAGTTGTGTCTGCGATCGATTTTAGTGCCTGTAAATGTAATTTACTCCAGAAAGTTGTCAAACACACAACGTTTTAAACCCCATGTGAGGTACTCTTCTTAACAAATGTTGCATTGACATTTCCTGTTGCTCTTCTCTTATGGTAAGATAACCACAGGCAAAGAAAAAAAACAGACTAGAAACGCGGCACGCCGTTTGATGTCATGGTCGTCTCGATAAACTATGGCCTTTTCATATTAACATGAGCTTCGCGGGTTTCAGACGTTTTAGAAGACTTCGTGCGTGGTTGATAATTGCACGAGATAATGCAAAAAGTAGGACGAGATGGCATCGTACTGCGTGTCGCGTAGCAATCATGTTTACTTTGTGTTGCCTCAGAGCAGAAACACTGCTTGAAGCCAATCAAAACATGACACACCAGCAGTTTCATGAACACTTCCTCTCATGACGATATGACTGATCGTAAACCATTGAGTAAAATCTACCAGTATCGATAAAAGACTTTTAAAATTTGGTTCAAACACACTTTTGTGTATTCACAATAAGGCTAGAGGATTTTTTTTTAAATGGCATAAACTCATTTCCACGAATCTCAAACCTTTTTCTGTTTTCGCCAGCACGCCCATTCCACTCAGCACTATATGACAACAACAACACGAACATACTTTCGCTTAAAAATTGGCGAAAATCCGGAAACTACTGAAGGTGCGTGTTCGGCACTCTTCGGAAAGCAGAGTCGAGAGCTACCTGAGGCAAGGCGTACATGGAGGGTATTACGCAACCGCTTCACACCTTGAACAAAACCTGTTTCTAGTCTGTGTTTCTCTTTGTCTGTGAGATAACATAGAATCATAGAATTTACTGTCGTGAAAACACAGTCCATCTGACCACGTTTTAGGGACTCAGATGAAGTGTATCAATGCAGCCTATGCCAACTTTAAATTCACCCCTTACGAGTTAACATTTTCCGATACAATTATGACGGCCCGTATATTTGTTGATGTAATTATCACATATTTCAAATACCGGGGAAACGGGTGAACACTTAATATCCCTCAATTTGTTGCACGCTCTCATTGCGTTCAAGGTGAGCGGAGAATCCGGGAAAAGGGATACTCCCAAAGGAAGGGCTACAGGAATGTATCATTCGAATCGGCTTCACTTATACAAAAACGTCCTGAAAAACGGCCATAGAAAAATGGGGGAAAAAACAAAAATCTTCCAAAAAATTCCTTTTGGACACATTAGAATTGGACATTTTCGGAATACCATGGGCAGAGTTTTACACTTGCGAGGCAGGAAGGACCCAACGTGAAAACATTGGGGTTACTACTCTGAGGTGAAGAAGCGTTGTGATTTCAACCTCTCAGACTTTATTGGCAGTTATTGCCCATGTGCAATTTAGCGACGCCAGAATATTTTCAAGATATCAAAATGGCCAACAGCAATCGAAATCCTAATAGAAATTAAAGCTGCAAGCAGCCTTGGCGGGGCCCAAGCTTCTAATATGGTTTAAAGTTCTTGCACTTATAATGTTATGTGCAAAATTGAAGTCTCGAAAAGTAGGATTTTGAGCATCATCTCATGGTTACTGTACCGGTATGTTTCACTGGTAATTGCATGTTTTATGCAAAATCAAATATGGCTGCCAAAGTTCTTCGCCGATCCAATTGCCTATCAGAAACAGTAAAGTGCTCAGATAGGAGTAAAATGTCATTGAATCGGTGTGTGTTGGTTCTTGAGAAGAGGAGCTTTAAATAGTAAATTGCGATTTTCGCAAAATCCAAGATGGCAGCCAAACCACAAGATCGATTGCACTGCCTTTGCAATCTTGAAAGAGGTCATACTTAAGATGATACAATTAAAATTTCAGTCCAAGAGGTGTGTTGGTTCTGGAGAAGAAAATTTTAAAGATTGAAGTGTGATTGCCATAAAATCAAAGATGGCGGCCAAACCATGTGACCGATCAGGATGGCTTTCGCAAACTTGAAAGAGATTATACTTAAGATGACAGGAATTAAATTTTAGTTCAATCAGTGTGTTTGTTCTGGAGATGAAGATTTTTAAAGATTAAAGTGCGATTTTCACAAAATCCAAGATGGCGGCCAAACCATGTGACAAATCCATATGATTTTCGCAAACGTGAAAGAAATCACACTAAGGATTATGTCAGTAAAATTTCATCTACATCGGAGGCTTGGTTCTGGAGGAGAAGATTTTTTAAGATTGAAGTTCAATTTTTACAAAATCCAAGATGGCGGCTAAACCTTGGACCAATCAAATTGCCTATTACAAACTTAAAAGAGATCACTCTAAGGATGGCATGCGTAAAATTTCAGCACAAGCGGTGTGTTAGTTCAGGAGAAGAAGATTTTTGAAGATTAAATTGGTAGTTTCGAAAATGCAATATGGCGGCCAAATCACGTGACCGATCCAAATGTCTTTCGCAAACTTGAAAGAGATCACACTTAAGATGTTACATGTCAAATTTCAGTCGAATCGGTGTGTTGGTTCTGGAGAAGAAGATTTTTAAAGATTAAATCACGATTTTCTCAAAATCCAATATGGCGGCCAAACCACGTGACCGATCAAAACGCCTTTCGCAAACTCGAAAGAGATCACACTTAAGATGTTACATGTCAAATCTCAGTAGAATCGGTGTGTTGGTTCTGGAGAAGAAGATTTTAAAGACTAAATCACGATTTTCTCAAAATCCAATAATCCAAACCACATGACTGATCAAAACGTCATCGCAAACTTGAAAAAGATGACTATGAGGATGACATGAGTAAAATTTCAGCTCAATCAGTGTGTTGGTTCTGGAGAAGAAGATTTTTAAAGATTAAATTGTTATTTTTCGAAAATTCAATATGGCGGCCAAGGTCACGTGACCTCACGCGATTTTATTTGCCAGTTCTTAAGACCTTAGGTCATGCTTGCTATATAAAAAATTTCAAATTGACTTGACCCCTAGGTCAGCAAGAAAAGCCATTTTTAGTTTTTCGGAAAATCCAATATGGCCGCCAGGTCACATGACCAATCAAAATTTTAAGGATAATATGCACGAGAACCTATAAGTAGCTATTAGTACTGCAAGTTTGAGAAGTTTAAGTCATGCGGTTTCTGAGATCAAGAGTGACAAAAAAGGGACAGTAGAAGAAGAAGATGAGGAAGAAGAAGAATATTGAACTCCAGTAAAACCAATAGGGGCCCAGCCGGTAGGCTTGGGCCCCTAACAATGGGTTTCTTATTTAAAGGCTGCTCCAATCAACAGGGTATTTAGACAGCTTAACTTGTTCCTACAGAGATGGGAAATGGACCACTAATGTCGTATTGATAATGTAATCATTTGTATGCAGAAAAAAAAACTCTGTATATACCCTCCGAACATCTGATATCCTATGACCTAAAAGTAATTCCCTGTATGTTGTTTTATAGACGTGTCATAAACCTTAATCATGTTGCCAATTTTGAGTTGTAAAGCAGGCCAGTTGTATTTACCAGCAGACGTTTTAGTCACGCAGCTAACGACCTACAGCTGTGTACCAACCTTACCAATAACCTACCTTGGGTTGCGCTTTTAGGGTTGATAGTTGTCGACATTGTGTCTTGGACAAAGGGTATGACAGTATTTGTAATTTACCTAGTTCTTCGTGGTTCTTCATGGGGTCATTTGATTTAAGATTACTTGCAGTTGTTGTGAAAGGGTTGCAAGACTAAAAATTAGCCAAAAGCATTTGTTTGCCTTCCCATACTATATGAATATGCATGTATTTAGAGAGGCTTTCTAAGATATAATCTTTTCTAACGAATAGATACACTGATAAATTGATGTGCCTCTATAGAGGTTTCCATTTGTACTCCATTTGGGATATATATGTATTCAGCGTACTGAGCAAGCACATGTCTGCCTGTCCAGCAACCATGCAAATCAGGATTATCTGTAACATTCGTCCTTTCGGCTGATGAATATCAGCACAGATTTAAATCCTCAAACATACATACGTATGAAAACAGCGAATATTAGCGTCCTATTTTGGTAAACGTCATCAATTAGGCAACAATATCATTTTCCTGGATTCAGGACAGGCTTAACATTAGGTAATGAGCTATTGTCTAACAGTTCACATAAATTCCAGTTTCTGTCAGGGCTACGTCACATAGTTGGGCGTTTTTGAGAATTGTAGTGCACGCGGTTAGAACAAAGCATGACGAACGCGACTTAACATTGCAGAATATTTATATGACGACAAACACAATTGCAACAGGGAAAAGAAAAAATCCCTTCATTTTATCAATCGTGTGACAATTGTAGAAAGTCTTTGGGTTCAACATCTCACGACAAGCTATTTGGATGGTATGAAATCTATACACAAATATTCTGATAAAGGCTAATACCAATTCGATTTCAATGTCCGTGGCTTGCGTCACATTGACTATATTGATGGTGAAATTTGTCTGCAAACTTAAGGAGAACAGAATTGAAGGCTATGTATCTTTGCATACTACTATTCAATATGGCCGATGGACGTTCACTTTGATTATATTTGATTTTCATAGCAACAGCATAACTCGCAAATGCATACTTATACAGTTATGTTGACACAGATAAAACTTACGATGTAAGCATTTCTAAACTTTACTCAGATATTCTTCACACGACTCGTTCAAACTTCATATCAAAACGACTAACAAATCCAAACAAAGACACAGCGGTTTATTTGATGATATGAGCTAGTATAGTAGCCGGCAATAATGTAACAATATTTTTAACATTGCAAGCTATTTTCAGACCTCTCAACCATCATCTTTAAATACACCTACAAAAATAGTTATCAAATAACACACACTGGCCAATTATTTTTTTCACAACATCATTGGAAAACCATACACATATAGTCTGTAATACATATAATATACATAGTACAGGTAAATCTCGTAAATTCATTTCTTACTCGTCCTTAAAAAATACCATGAACTTGTGCATTTTCAAATTGTTGTCAACATACCCGATACAACATATCTGATACAACATACAATTTCGCCCAATAAAAATAGCAAAGTTGATTGCAAGGTGGATTACCGAGCACAGAAAGGCAATTGTATCATAATTCCTGTTTTATTTTCCTTACAATAAATAAAATGCCTCGGTTGCTAAGTTCCTGGACCGTGGCTGTGACATGTCTGATTACTTAAATATGAAAAAATACAAGATGTTTAAGACAATATTTTCTTGTATTTTGCTGTGGCTAAGTTACACACTACTTATCAGCTTAGTGCCAACGACGTCAACGACGGTGATGGTAGTTTTTCCATAACACTATATTATTTACATTTATAGGTTGGTTGGTGCTCTTGATGAAGTCATCCGTGGAAAAGAGATCAGGGTTTTCGATGCACTACAGGCTTAGGGCTTCATACAATTCTTCCAGAATTTTTTGTAGGTGATTTGTGACGTCACATTCGCCTGTACTCTTCTCCGAGGTAGTAAATATGTAGAAGTTGATATGCATGAATATGTACTGAGAGAGGTAAGTTGTGATATACGGTGACTTTGAACAACGAAAACGTTTTCTGTGCACATATGTATTTGCATGTATAGTGTGAGTGGATCCCGGGTCAGTGGAAGTAATTGATTAGTAATTTTTTAACGGGCGCCACCTCGTGGCGACATGACTCAATCTATCCATACGACTATCCACAGTGCTTTCCTGCAATGAGGGCGCCCACATTCCAAGTGCTGCTGGTGTTTTCTGCCATTTACTATGTCACAAAATACGTCGACTCTTATTATATGACTCTTATTATCTGAACAATCATTCAATTATCAAAAACATTTCATTTCGTCTGAAACTTGAATATTATGAGGTTAGGTGGAGACAATTGTTATTATTACTTATGTTTACCACCTACTTTAAAACCACAAAGTATAAAGTAAAGACCGCCGACAACAGTTGGCTGCAGTTTAATAAATGATACTCCAATCATGGTCAATTCCGAGTAACTCTTATCCGTGGCAGTGAAACGCACAAGAAGGCGATTCTTGAATCAAGGTCGGGTTCACTTCAGGCAGAGAGTCATTTATCATTCTTGTTTTGAAATCGAAGTCAAAGAAAGAAGATATGGTTCTCTTTCGTCACGTTTCTAGGACTGTAATACTAAGAGTTACCTCGATTGAATTTTAATTTTTGTGAGTTTCAGAAAGAAACATAGCATTGACATGGACGTGAGTAAAGTCTCTGCTTTTAGAAACCAAACTGAGCACAGCACTTCCGATCAATCAATACTTATTATAATGAATGTACAACTGACTTTCTTCCGATACACACACATAGGACAGTTCAGCCCAACACTTGCAAATTCAAGAAAAATCATCCATATCCGTTACCCTGTTCGATCAATGATTGACTGTGTGTACGAAATAACTACTTCGGCGATCGTTACCAGAACGGGCAAAAATCTCAATCCCTGCTACAAATCTGTGGGATGCTTTTCGTTTGGATCTTGTTCACCTCATCACTATATCCAAACTTGACGGCAATTGAGTTGAACTCTTGTTCCTGTACCTTGGCTTGGTCGGGATTGAAACTTGCGGTGCATTTCAAACATGATGGCAAAATGTTCAAAACCTGACAGTTTTTGTATTTAAAAACCGCCATAGTTGAAGTCATAAATTACAACAGGAAAGGTAAATGACCAACATAAAGATAGACAAAATGATATTGTAATGTATTGTAAAAACAGTTTCAGTAATTCCTTTGACTCAAGCGAAATCAGGTCAGTACCTTACGCCCTAGAAAAATATGACAATACTGCACGTAAGTCTTCACTTTTTATGTCACATCGCCCTTCTTTTGAATTTTCTTGTAAATGTAAATGTAACATTTGATGAGTTTTTACTCTGTCTCTGTTTAATGTCAACTAAAGTTCTTTGTTCTACTCCCCAAAGTATGTTTATATACTTAATACACAATTTTCTATTTGTCATCTCAGCCTCTACATGTGCAGACTGCATTGTTATTGTGGAACAGTGAATTCTGGTCAGGAATAGAATTCAATTGTCAACAATATTAATAACAATGTATTTTACGAATTCTTTGGAGAGTACGACAACAACTTGAAGTTGATATCCAGAACAGAAGTTGTGAAAAATCATCAATAATTACAACTATTTCCCGTTTCGTACATGACAATCACCGGCCAATCGGCAATAACAATTTTCCCGCTTGTTAACAGAGACATGAATGAGAGGCAATACGTTTAATTTGACTTCAGTTGCATTGGCACGTCACAGTTTGACTGGAGTAACACACATGACTATGCTTAAAATCTTTACAATTCTATTAAAAGAAGAGGTATAGAGGTATCATCATACAAACTGACTCTGAACTACCTTTGAGTGTGCATTAAATCATTATGTTACACTTTCATGCAATATCTATTCTTTGCAGAGGCATATTAATTTTTTTGCATGGGTATTTGGACTTACATGGACATGAAACGGTTCATTTTCACATTTTCTACTCTGACGAAAGGATATGTACATGGGTTAGCCTTAGCGTATTTGCAAGCAAACGAATTTAAATTACTCAACCTTTTAATGCGTTTCTCGTGTTTTATGTCTGACAAATGTTAAATACTTGTTCCCTTGAAGGAACTTGTAACATGAATTTTTCTCGATGATTTCGCCACTTAAGGTAGTTCGTGTCTTGAAAATTAAAGACTTACATTTTTGCTCATACTTTGTTCTAGGAAACTTGCAGCCATTGTCTTTCAATTTCAGGAATAGAAAGTACTGGTCACCATGCATATTTTGGTTTGATAGAAATAAATTACCTAATATATACTGATATTTGAAATTTAAAACGGCAGCCACACCTGTGTTAATTCTACGGCGAAATTTAAAGCTTTTCGAATTTCATAAAAAATGAAGGCAGAAAAAAATCCATAACCTTCAAAATGGACCATCAACAGTAGTAGACCAGAAAGTATTATAAAAGTTTGAGAGTCAGAAAAGCTGTCCCCGAGGCGTATTCTACCTTAAACAAGAGAACCTTTGTTTGGAAATATCTGAAATTTTAAGCCATTGGCCCTGTAGCATATGTTTGGGAAGGGGTACGCAAAATTAATGTAGTCTGTACAGCGCATGCTGTCTGCACAGTCTGTACAGCGCATGCTGTCAACACACATAGGATGTAACGAGTAATTTATTTCGGCGCCGGAATTTTTTTACGGAATTCAAGGGGGTTATCTCAAACACTCTAAGAAACAGTTCCTTGTCAAGTGCTTACATGTAGTATTATTACACGAAAAAAACATGTTTGTCCAGGCATTATTATGCAGGTAAGCCAAAGGAGATACACAGTTTTATTTCCCATTTCTAAGACCTACGTTTTACATTACAGAAAGTCTATATCCCTAAAGATTATAGGTGGATCACTGATGGTGTTTGATAACAATAATTTTCAAAGAAAAGTCGGAACATACCCGCCAATACCAGCACCTGACGTCCTACGCCCGAAAAGCAATGCTGTGTATACGATGCCATTTTATAGACGGAAAATGAACGTTCTCCGTTTATCGCATGCATTCTAAATTGTAAAGCCGGCCAGTTGTAAAAATATTGACAGACGCTGAAATCACGTGCACCCCGCTAACAACCCAAGCCTCACTGTCACAAACCGTTGCGATATAATCTGCTTGAGAGTTCGCTTTTGGACTTGGTAGCCGATATTCTGGCTGCAAAAAAGGTATGACAGAAATTTAGAATGGAGATCGTTCTTCATGGGGTTATTTGAGTTTGCGTGATTGAAAGGGTAGTTCAACTAAAACGGCGCGAAAACTTTTGTTTACCTTCCCTGCTTTGTGTAAAGACGTGTGTTTACAGGATTTCCAAGGCACAAACCTTTTCTAATCAGCGTCTTTCGATTTCACTCAGAGGTGCGGATAATAATGAAATGCCTTTCGAAAGGTATGTAGACTAGCATGTGTAGTGTTATTGTATAAACCAAATGTAGCTTCATCAGCATAGTTAGCAAGTAACTGTAAACCTGTCCAGAGCATTAAGAGCTGTGAAATACTATACCCAACCTTCGGTCGACGTTAGCCTGCATGCAACTGAATCGGAAACATACACTGGTATGAAATCAGTGTTACTATTCGTTTTACAATCTGAATCGTTTATGTCGTGGACTCGACGTTAGCCTGCTTGCCTTGACTTACTGAGAGGTACAAGGACTCTTCAGTGTATCGACTACACGAGACGTTCGAGTTCGTTGGTACTTGGTTGGTACATGGACTTTATTTCTCGATAGACAAGCTTGACAGTTGCCATCGCCCAAGATACGCTTCTCCAATTGTCTAGATGTCTTGAGTCCGCTGTGTTCCCCTCTCAATATTTCAATGTTTGTTGTATTGTTTTGTATTTCTTTCCATGAATTAATCAAGACTACACCCCTACAGACTGTAGCGCTTACTATTGTGTTTATGTCATACCAAGTTACAATATAACCTTACTTTATGCATGATGGCTGAGAGGTCACCATTCACCAGTCCGGGACTGCACAGAGTTTCATAGATTGAGAAATGGTGTCCTTCTTCACACAGCCATTTTCTAATTAAGGGTTGAAGAAGTCTTTGAAGTGTTGGCGACCTTCATGAACTGTGAGAAATAAGATGCGAAGTTATTGTCTGACCCTGAGTTCTGTGAAACCATTGGAGCCATTCACACTGGTCTTCGAAGAAGCTTCTTTGACATCAGCTGGTGGGCGTAACCAACTTCATTTTATTTTCTTGTGGTGCAATATATTTGTTTTGACAAAATACTGATTTCTGATTTTTGTATGCGCGAGAAAGTTGTCAAATGATTATTAAATAAAAGCACGGTCTTCAGAAATAGAAATATAAGATGAAAGCAAAAAACTTTTGCAGCTCTTTTCTCAATTTCAGTTTTTAAAGATATGCTATTGTCCTAAATTATAAAATACATTCTATTTTATTCGGAGTGATGAACGAAGCCTTGAAGCAAAACAACGTAAAGGGCTACAGATCACAACCTATGCTCTTGTAACTGTGTCATCAATAGCTACAAACTACCCCCAAAGCGATAAAAACGGGCATTGGTATTTATCTTCCACTGAGTCAAAGTACCATAGAACATTCACTTTCCTTCAGTTCCCTTTATGTGTTTCGTTACGCGAATGAATCAAGACTTCAACCTTCCCCCATAAACTGTAGCACTTACAACAGTGTTTTATGCGAAAAGAATTTTAGTGTTATCTTGCTATCTTGCTTCACAACGCCATTTTCTGATTGAGGGTCGGAGAAGTCTTGGAAGTACTGGCGACCTTCATGAACTGTGAGAAATAAGGTGCAAAGTTCTTGTTTGATCCTGAGTTCTGTTAAACCATTGCAGCCATTCACACTGGTCTTCGAAGAAGGTTCTTTTTCATGAGCTGGTCGGCGTAACCACCTTCATTTTTCCTCTTATGCTGAAATATATTTGTGTTGAAAAAAATGCTGATTTTTTTTCTGCTTGACACATTTTCAACAAACATGAAATAAATTACAGACCACCCACCAATGCAGGTTTTTTCACACGAATATCGATTACAGTATGCGCGAGAAAGTTGTCAAATGATTATCAAACAAAAAAAACGCTCTCTTTGAGAAGCGAGATATAAGATTTAAGCAAAAGAAACTTGCAGCTCTTTTGTCTCAATTTCAACCTATTAAAGATACGCAATTGTCCTAAATTATAAAACATATTCTATTTTATTCGGAGTGATAAACGAAGCCTTGAAGCATAACTGTGAAAAGGGCTACAGATCACAACCTAAGCCCTTGTTACCGTGTCATCAATAGATAGAAACTACACCCAAAGCGATAAAAATGGGCATTGGTATTTGTTTTCCTCTTAGGTTAGTCAAAGTACCATAAAACATTCACTGCGAGCTAAATTTGTGTGTTAATTTATGCGAATGAATCAAGACTTCAACCATCCGTAAACTGTAGCGCTTACGACTGTGTTTTATGCAATATTAAGTTTTAGTGTTATTGCTTAATGCATGTTGGCTGAGACAGGGACTGTAGAAAATTTAAAAGATTGAGAAATATCGTTCTTATGCACAGCGCTATTTTCTAATTAAGGGTTGGAGAAGTCAATTGAAGTATTGGCGACCTTCATGAACTGCGACAAATAAGGTCCAAAGTTCTTGTTTGACCCTGAGTTCAGGGAACCATTGCAGTTATTCCCACTGATCTTCGAAGAGGCTTCGTGACATCAGCTGGTGGCCGTAACCAACTTCATTCTTATATTTTCTTATGGTGAAATATATGGAAAAATACTGATTTTTTTATTCTGCTTTCCACACGTTTTTCAACAAACATGAAAGAAATGACAGACCAACCAACAATGGAGGTTTGTTCACACAAATATCAATTATATTGTATACGCGAGGAAGTTGTCAAATGATAATAAAATAAAAACATCATCTTAGGGAAGCGAGATATAAGATTTAAGCAAAAGAAACTTTTATGTCTCAATTTCAGCCTATTAAAGACACGCAATTATCAAAAATTATAAAATATATTCTATTTTATTCCGAGTGATAAACGAAGCCTTGAAGCATAACAGTGTACAGGGCAACAGATCAAAATCTAAGCCCTTGTACTCGCGTCATCAATAGATACAAACTACGCCCAAAGCGATAAAAACGGGCATTGGTATTTGTCTCCCACTTAGTCAAAGTACCATAAAACATTCATTGGGAGTTCACTTAATGTGTTTATTTACGCGAATGAATCAAGTCTACACTGCCCCCCACGGACTCTAGCACTTACGACTCTGTTTTTTTGCAATATTAGTGTTATCTTACTTTATGCACGTTGGCTGAGACAGGGACTGCACACAATTTGCATGGTTGAGAAAATGTGTCCTCCTTCAGAGCGCCATTTCCAAATTAATGGTTGAAGAAGTCTTGGAAGTGTTGGCGACCTTCATGAACTGTGTGAAAAGAGATGCAAAATTCTTGTTCGACCCTGAGTTCTGTGAAACCATTGAAGCCATTCGGACTGGTCTTCGAAGAAGCTTATTTGACATCAGCTGCCGGGCGTAACCAACTTCATTTATTTTCTTGTGTTGAAATATATTTGTGTTGAAAAAATACTGATTTTTTTATTGTGCTTTGCACACGTTTTTCAACAAACATGAAATTTCAGACAACCCACCAATGCTGGGTTTTCCAATGGAATAAAAAGACAAACATAATTGGATTGTTGTGTGCGCGAGAACGTTGCACTGCAAGAAAACCATTTAAGACTTAATGTATTAGCATGGATAATTGTCTGTATTTTAGCTGAACAGTGCATATAGAGATGAATACAGTCAAGAATCCATTGCTTGTATTGAGCAAGCGTGTATTCATTAACATGTGAATTCACCTATAATACAGGCATAATACAGGCAACTCATTAGTTTGAATTTATCTGTAGTATTGCGTTTTGCTGCAGTGTTGTCAATTAATGTTTTAAATAAAAGCATCTATCTTCATGTTGAGAGATATAAGATGAAAGCAAACGAAGTTTGCACCTTTTTGTGGCAATTTCAGCCTATTAACGATACGCTATTGTCCTAAATTATAAAACACATTCTATTTTATTCGGAGTAATAAACGGAGCCTTCAAGCATAACAACGTGAAGGGCTACAGATCACAACCTAAGCCCATGTTACCGTATCATCAATAGCTACAAACTACGCCCAAGGCGATAAAAACGGGCATTGGTATTTGTCTTCCACTGAGTCAAAGTACTATAAAAACATTCACTGCGAGTTCTCTTTGTGTGTTAATTTATGGGAAAGAATCAAGGTTTCAATCCACAATAAACTGTAGCGCTTACGACTGTGTTTTATGTAATATTAGGTTTTAGTGTTATTTTGCTTTATGCATGTTGGCAGAGACAGGGACTGTAGAAAATTTAATAGATTGAGAAATATCGTTTTATTCACAGCGCTATTTTCTGATTAAGGGTTGGAGAAGTCTTGGAAGTGTTTGCGACCTTCATGAACTGTGTGAAATAAGGTGCAAAGTTATTGTTTGATCCTGATTTCTGTGAAGCCATTGGAGCCATTCACACTGGTCTTAGAAGAGGCTTCTTCGACATCAGCTGGTGGGCGTAACCAACTTCATTTTATTTTCTTGTGTTGAAATATATGGAAAAAATACTGATCTTTTTTTCTGCTTTACACACGTTTTTCAACAAACATAAAATAAATGACAGACCACCAACCAATGCGGTTTTTCACACAAATATCGATTATGTATGCGCGAGAAAGTTGTCAAATGATTATCAAACAAAAGCACCTTCTTAGGGAAGCGAGATATAAGATTTAAGCGAAAGAAACTTGCCGCCTTTATGTCTCAATTTCAGCCTATTAAAGACACGCAATAATCAAAATCATAATATATATTCCATTTTATTGGGAGTGGTAAACGAAGCCTTGATGCATAACAGTGTACAGGGCAACAGATCAAAATCTAAGCCCTTGCTACCGTACCATCAATAGCTACAAACTACGCCCAAAGCTATATATAATAAAAACGGGCGTTGGTATTTGTCTTCCACGTAGTCAAAGTACCATAAAACATTCACTGAGAGTTCACTTAATGTGTTTATTTACGCGAATGAATCAAGACTACACTGCCCCCACGGACTGTAGCGCTTACGGCTCTGTTTTTTGCAATACAAGTATTATCTTACTTTATGCATGTTGGCTGAGACAGGGACTGCACAAAATTTGGTAGAATGAGAAAAGGTGTCCTCCTTTCCAGCGCCATTTTCTGATTAAGGGTTGAAGAAGTCTTGGAAGTGTTGGCGACCTTCATGAACTGTGTGAAATAAGATGCAAAGTTATTGTTTGACCCTGAGTTCTGTGAAACCATTGAAGCCGTTCGGACTGGTCTTCGAAGAAGCTTATTTGACAACAGCTGGTGGGCGTAACCACCTTCATTTGTTTTCTTGTGTTGAAACATATTTGTGTTGAAAAAATACTGATTTTTTATTCTGCTTTACAGACGTTTTTCAACAAATATAAAATTACAGACCACCCACCAATGCAGGGTTTTCCAATGGAATAAAAAGACAAACATAATTGGATTGTTGTGTGCGCGAGAAAGTTTTCAATTAATGTTTTAAATAAAAGCATCCATCTTCAGGTAGAGAGATATAAGTTGAAAGCAAATGAAATTTGCAGCTTTTTTGTCTAAATGTCAGCCTTTTAAAGATATGCTATTGTCCTAAATTATAAAACATGTTTCATTTTATTCGGAGTGATAAACGAAGCCTTGAAGCATAACAACGTGAAGGGCTACAGATCACAACCTATGCCCTTGTAACTGTGTCATCAATAGCTACAAACCAGGTCCAAAGCGATGAAAACGGGCATTGGTAGTTGTCTTCAACTTAGTCAAAAAGTAGCATAAAACATTAACTTTCCTTCAGTTCCCTTTATGTGTTTCGTTACGCGAATGAATCAAGACTCCAACCCCCCCTAAACTCTAGCGCTTACAACTGTGATTTATGTAATATAAAGTTTTAGTGTTATCTTACTTTATGCATGTTGGCTTAGAAGGGCCTGCACAAAATTTAATAGGTTGAAAAAAGGCGTCCTCCTTCACACCGCCATTTTCTGATTGAAGGTTGAAGAAGTCTTGGAAGTACTGGCGACCTTCATGAACTGTGTGAAATAAGATGCAAAGTTATTGTTTGACCCTGAGTTCTGTGAAACCATTAAAGCCATTCACATTGGTCTTCGAAGACGCTTCTTTGGCATCAGCTGGTCGGCGTAACCTCTATTTTATTTTATTGTGTTGAATTATATTTAGAGAATCATGCCATGTCATTGTAAATTAACAGAATGGCGTAAACGGTAGATACAAGGTGGAATATCATAATGTACAGTCCCCTCCCCCTTTTTACTTACCTGAAAAATGATGTGACAGTTTCCTTCCCGAGACGTTGGTTTGACGTAGTCTGCAAAGGGAGAGGTTTTTATAATTAAATTTCCGTCTTATTGAAATACTTTTGCCGATTGAAGTGTTAACACATCCATTCTTAAAGAACACAAATGAGGTCTTATATGTTGAGTAGCATTAGGTTAGCTTTAAATGAAACATGCTTATAAATACATCTTTCTAAAGGCATGTTACTAAAAGAAACAGAATAACTTGCAATAAAGAAACATGTTGCATTACAGAACCATCAAATTAAGTTCCAATGATTTGAAAAACCACTAATTTTTGAATCTTGTTTACGCAAGTTTGCCAACAAACAGGCACTATTAAAGACCACCGACCAATGCAGGTTTTTTAATGGAATAAAAACAAAACAATTATTGTACAATTGTATGCGCGAGAACGTTATCAATCACATGTACAAATAAATAAATTTTTGTTAAACAAAAGCACCCATCTTCAGGAAAAAAGCTTTAACTTAAATAGAAAGAAACTTGCAGGTTTTTTGTCGCTCAATTTTAGCCTTTTAATATATTATGTAAAACATAATGTGTCTTGTCGTTCCCTTTCTTTTTCCTGCCTCTCTATCTCTATCATTCTTCAATTTGTGTAATTTTTTCCTCTCTTTGTCTTTCTTCCATTTCTAATTTTTCATCCTTTCTTTTTCTTTCAATTCCAATACAAGTTACCGAAGTTCCAGATTTGCCCGTGTTTTGTTTAATTGGACTTTTTTTTCAATTCCATAGCGGATTCAGGCATATAATCTTTCAAGACGGATTCCTCAAATTTGTCAACTTTTAGCTAGTTAGATGTTTTAAAATATTGTACTGAATTCCTTTCTTCCACATAGATGTTTGTGCTTCTACTTTAAGAAACTGGACCAATGTACTTAGGTCGTCTTTTCTAAGATATTCAAATGTGCCGTAATTAGGCTCCTCCATAAATTCCTCAGGCTTGAATTCTGCCATGATGAAAATCGCTGATTGCTAATTACAGTTTTAAAAATATCTGCACTTGTGGTAAATATGACCTTCAGAAAGTTCTAGACTAATTAAACCCAGGTCATGGACGGGGAGAATGACCTACATAACAATCCTGCCACGTTTGAGAGACTCCGATGTGGTGTATCAATCTAGTCTATTTCAACTCTAAACTCGCCCAATAAGAGTTTAAACTTTCAATACAATTTTGAGAGCCCGTACGTATTTGTAACAAGCACGTACCGTACTGAAAACGCATTCACTAAGTATTCTCCCATTTTGTCTAACGTGAGAGGAGAACCTATGAAAGGGGAAAGCGTCCCAGAGAAAGATGTCTAGGTGTTGCCATCCAAATGGGTCAAACTCATACGAAAAAATATAATTGCTGAACACGGCTCGAATTTTCTTCCGAAAACCCCTTAAACATGAGTTAATAACTTTTGAAATTCCACCATGCCTTATAGAAACCTTCACATAACAGAGAATAATGGGAAATGCCATTCATGAGATGCCTAATAATTGGTCTCTTTATTAGGAATAACATGGGTAAAAGTTTTAAACTTTGTTGGCAGGACCCTCATTTGAAATTATCGGGAGTGATACCCCGAGGTGAAAATAATCATGACTTTAAACTACCAAACTTAATTTGCGTG
Source organism: Ptychodera flava (assembly GCF_041260155.1). Lineage (NCBI taxonomy): Eukaryota > Metazoa > Hemichordata > Enteropneusta > Ptychoderidae > Ptychodera > Ptychodera flava. The sequence continues at coordinate 6,845,305 of NW_027248280.1, forward strand.
ACTTATTGCCTTTGGGCATTTAAGCGGTGGTAGAATACAGGATTTCAAAGAAACCAAAATGCGAACCACCAATTGAAATCCTGATAAAACAGTGGGTTAGTTTTTCAAAGGCTACTTCCGTGAAAAAGATAATTATACAGCTTGTTACCCCAGTGATGATGAATGGACCACTGATGGCATATTGATCGATAATGTAGTCATTCGCAGGCAGGAAAATCGGTATATGCCCTCCAAGCGTATCCTATGCCCTAGGGTGCATTCACAAACATCTGTGGAGGAGCGGGAGAGTTGTCCGGGGACTTGAAAATATCACGGATATGTTTGGGGCACTTGGAAGGAATTGGGGACTAGACTCGAAAACTGTCTCTGGTTCATATGAAATATGTGTTGGGTTTTCAATATAACGTATGGCTATTTTTCGGAGGGGGGTGGTTTCTTGATTTGGTTTCTTGTTCTACTGCCCTACAGCGTAATAGAAAGTCCAGCACAGCCATAAAGTCTTTTGGTATCTCCCCTCCCGAGATGTTTGTGAATTCAGCCTAAAAGCAATTCTGTGTGTTGCTTTATAGACGTATCACAAACCTCCGTCATGTTGCCAAATCTAAATTGCAAAGCAGGCCCATTGCATCTACCAACGGGAGTTTACGTCACGTAGCTGTGCGCGACCAGCCTTAGCAACAAACTAACTTGGGCTTCGCTATTGGAGTTGATAGTACAGGACATTGTGTTTGAGACAAAAGGTATGACAATATTTCTAATTTACCTAGTTCTGTGGTTCTTCGTTGGGTCATTCGATTTGAAATTGCTTAAAATAGTGGTGAAAAGGTTGCCAGACTAAAAAAATATATACCCGAAACCATTTGTTTGCTTTCCCGTCCTATCTGAATACACACGTATTGAATGTCTTTTTCGAGATACTGGCCTTTCTAGCCAATAGTTATTAAGTTTCGTTGATAAACGTACTATTAAATTTGTATGCTTCTTGAGCAGATTTTATTTGGCGTGCATTTGAACTGCTTTTGTACTGCTTTTGTGGGATATAAACACATCGGTATTACGTATTGAGCAAGCAAATGTCTGCCTGCCCAGCAACCATGCAAAGCAGTAACATCTGTAAAATTTTACCTTTCGGCTGAGGCATATGAGCGTAAAATTAAACCCTAGAATATACACACAAATGAAAACCGCGAAGATCTGAGTACCTTTTCGTAAATTTCATAACTCTAGAAATTCAGTAAACAAAAATTTCTCCGAGCTCAGGACAGCCTTCACATTAGGTAAAACTGAGACAGTTCACGTCATTTTCAGTTTCTCTGAAGGCACACTACGTCACATGATTAACTGTAGTACACGCACTACCAGTATATAATGGAACATTGTTTATTTTACAAAGAAGGCGTGGCAAATGCAACTGAAAATTTCAGGATATTAACATGGCGACAAAAGTATTTGCAGCAGAGAATAGAAAAAGGAGCCCTTTTTATCAATCGTAGCACGATTCTAGAAAGATTTGGGGTTCAATATCTCACGACAGGCTATTTGAATGGTCATGAGATCTATAAACAAACATATCATGAAAACGTTTAGAACCGATTCAATTTTTGTGCCCGTAGCTTGTGTCATATTGACCTTACTGATGATAAAATTTGTCTGCCGATGGGAAAGGAATTGAAGGCCATGTATTTTCCCATAATAATGTGCAAATGGCCGCCGATGGTCATTTTGAATACAGCTAAGTAGGCACAAAGAAAACCTACCATGTTCGCATTTTGTAAACTTTACTCAGACTAATTCAAACCTCATGTAAAAACAACTAACAAATCATCACAAAGACATAAAGTTTATTTGATGATAAAAGCCAGTACAGTTGCCGGCTATAATGTAACAATATTGTTACGATTTTAATTTTGAAAGCTTTATTCAGACTTCTCACTTATCAGCTTGTGTGCAAACTGTGCGGGATAATCACCCACAAGTACCTCCGCCCCACCTGCGCTGCAACCAATAAAGCCGTAGGATAAATGTCACATACTTGTCAACAGAGAAATCACTACTCGAGCAACCAAAAAAAAACAGTAAGTGAATTTGAAACCAGAATGTGGTCTTTGTCTTTCTTCCCGTGAGCCCTTAGCCCTCTGTTTCAAATGGCATGCTGCTGAAGGAAAATACACGCAAAGGGAGGAAAAATGTCACGTCGCAGATCCGTAAACACAGGGACACATTATCTGATATACCACTTTTATTTACAGGCGTCTTCCAACCAGCATTACAAAATTCTTAATCACTAACCAGGCAGTGTTTGCATTTGAGTAAACGCACAGGCATCGTGATTTTACACAGTGACAAGGCGATTATTGAATCAAAGGTCACATCTTTTCAGAAATAGAGTCACGTGTCATGTATTTTCTATAATTAGAGTGAAACTAACAAATTATTGATGTCTATCTTTCCGTATTTTGTCTAAACTATCTCATTATGGAAGAAAAGTATTTTATTTTGTTTGGCGTGATAATTTACAAAGTTAGGCAACCTAAGCAACTGTAGGTCAAGAGGAGACAACCAGATGTAAGCATAAACTTGCAATGCCAGTCACTGAACATAGAACTTCGTCCAATTCTGTGGTCTACTTCTCCCTATTTCGTCGCAACTGCCTCATGTTAGGGGGAAAATCAATGAATTTTATTTAGAGTCACAATTTACGAAGTTCAGCATTCCAGCCCACTGCGGGTCAAAAATAGATCTGATACAAGCATAAACTAGCAACATTAGTCGTATAACTTACAAGGAGCGTCCAGAATGATTCAAATATTGGTCTTCTCCTTTCTTGAAGTGAAATACGGCATTCATTACTAATCCCCAAGGCCACGCCCCGTTACAAGCTGTATCTATTATGATTGTCTTTTATGTACCAGTAAGTTGTAATGTTGCTTGCATATCGATTGAGACGTAGATTGGAAATATAAATGTTACTATAACCCAAACGGGATTCGAACCCCCACACACTCACGGCAACATCGCCTAGGTTAGACGTGTTCGTAATTTACGTCGTTGTGCTAGGGGCTATTTTCTTAGAAAGGTTGGGGTAATAAGGAAAATACTATCGACTTAAAAGTATTGCGTGAAACGGGAACAATCTTGGTTGACCATGTGCTATGTGACATTGAAGAAAAAGTGGCGCGTTCCATTTTCTTGCGTTGAAATACATTTAGAGTTGCTTATTTCAATTATATAATATTAATTTGTATTAGATTTCAAAAGAAACGTAGAGTTATGAGCCGAGTGGGCGAAGCACCTTCTGAAACCCCCCATCCCAACCAAAGCACAGCAGTGAAAATCAACAAAGTCGCAATTGTTCATAAGTGTTGGCTTCTCTTCCTGTTCAAATTTACGTGTCATCTCAGTGAAACGCGTATGCCGCCAATAAAGCGGGTATTTCCGATGATTAATAGAATAAATGTCACACTGCTTGATAAACGAGAAATTACTTCTGGGCAACGAAACAGCAGAAATGGAATCTAAAACAAGAATATGTCATTTGCGTTTCTACGAAATGGAACCCTTAAAACCTAGTTCCACATGGCATTCTGCTAAAGAAGATTACCGAGAAAACCAATAGACCTAGTGCGTCACTGATCCATGTATAAATAACCTGAAATGTCACTTTCGTTTACATGCTTTTCAAACTAGCATGACATAAATTACAGATTACCGAACAACAGGTGTTTGCAATTCAGTGAACGCATTTGCATCATCTTAATCTCCATTAGATTTTACGCAATGACAAGGCAATAATTGAATCAAAGGTTATATCTTTACAGAAATATAGTTATGTATCATTTCTTTTCTTAAGTGAAAGCACAACTAAGCTTATATTCATGTCTGTGATTAATTTTTCCCATTTTGTCGCAACTGTCTCAAATTTGGGAAAATATATTTTGTGTACAGTGATCGTTTACGAACTTCGGCATCCTAACCAGCTCCAGGTCAAAAGTAGTGAAACTACTACTGAGACCACTAAACAACAGTAAGTAAATTTAAAAACCATAATGTATCCTTTGTCTTCCATCCCGGCAGAATCCCTCCGGCACACGTTTCGCATACTACTGTGTATATCCTGAAGCATGTGGCTTTCTCAGACACGTACGCAGATGCCGCGCTTTCGGAAAAATCGTAGACGCTGTAGAAGACAGCAGATCATCACATCGGAATGGTTCACTTGAAAAATCCCACCACTGCATAATAACGTTAACTTATTGAGATGACTTTCTTTTTCAAAATCACAGACTTAAAATCAAATCCTCGCGTTGTTCGAGTCAAATTAAATAAGCTATGACAGGAAATAGATAATATATTTTATTTATCATAGGCATGACGACAAAGTGCGTACCTCTGTGTTATCCCGACAATTTCAAGTGGGACAAGCATGAAGGTAACTGGTTAGAGATGGTAAAACCAGGGGTAAACTTGTAGTGTGTGAGGACGCTTTGGATATCTTATGTTCCATCGATGGACCAATCTGTCCAGTAACTGTCACTGGTCCTGCAAGGACGGGGAAATCTTACTTAGCCAGTCAGCTGATCGAGCCAAGGCCATTTGACTGCGCATTCAAAACCTCCAATCAAATGCAGCCAGAGACAATGGGTACGTAGAGTTATTATCATACCTTTTAGTGGAGTAGATCGATGATTATATAAGAACAAAGCCGTGAAGAGTTCGGTGGGACGAACTTCCCCATGTACAAAAAAAAAACAATTAGGGTAGAATTTGAAAATTCATTGTGCTGCTGCTTGTGTGCAATTTTTGTGGTTTTGCATGTGCAATTATTGAGGCCATACACAAATGTTTCAGGTAACCCGACCTACTCTATGTAAGTTCCCTGACCCAATTGTTTTCGTATTACTAAAGTCAAGCACGATTTAGCCAAATATTGCTTTTCCTGTGATTGGTCACACCAAGAAAATGTTTTTCATTAAAATTAATAGACAAGTTCCCGGCCGACTCTCCTAGTCATGCTAAAGAAAACATACTATCCTTATGCATTAACCGTAGGAATATGGATGAGCACCGAGGTATTCAAGAAGACGTTGGAAAATGGCGAAGAAGTGACAGTGGTTGTCCTGGACACGGAGGGTCTTGGCGCCTACGACGCAAATAATCAAGATGATGTGCACCTTTTTACGTTGATCTGTCTCCTGTCTTCTGTATTGGTCTACAACTGCAGAGGAACCATGACGTCAGAAGATATTACAAAATTAGGGTAAGAATAAATCAGGTCAATTCTTTCTTTCTTTTTTCCAAAATGTTATGTGTATCTAGGCCCTTACTCTACTATGCTAGTTTTCTGCTCGCTTTCAAGCTCGTTGAATTGGAATTTTCATTTTTTTGTAAAAACTGACTTTCCAAAGTTTCTTCTTAAAAGCCTTTACGCAGGAAAAGGCAACTTTTCAAAATAAAACGTCGGTAGATATTTTTACTTGATCGAAAAATTGCATAGTTAGCTGTAATATTTATCCCAACTTCGAGTCTCAATAATAATATTGTCCACTTGTTTTTTACTTTATCATATTTAATGAGATTATAAACTGTGTACTCAAGCATTTAGTTGCAGATATTTAGTTGAATTTAAATATTTGATGGAAAAGAATCACCTATGCTGGGTGATTAAATTTGAGCCAAACTTGGTAATTTTCATCCTGAAATCCTTTATTCCTGCAACAAACACCCTCACTTGCAGTTTATAACCTCTCAATATAAATAGAATAATTTGGTCAGGCATTCGAAGCCGGGGGGCTTGGCGCAGCGCTCTTTATACAAGCCGTTTGAGCTACGTATAGAGCAAATGTTAACTACCGGATTTAAACGGATTTGAATTAAAATTTAAACCGGATTTAGAATAACATGATTGATGTCTAAGAGTGTCCCCTGAAAGCATTTTTGACACTGTACGTTTATCATGGAGAAACGACGTATATGTTTTTTCTGCATATCTTACCATGAAATCATGGTTCACATTACGCAAGCTGTGCACAAAGGCAGTAGGCCTGTCGTCCGATTGCATAGTTGCTTCTTTGCAACACCATCCGAAAGCCATACACATCTAGTCTATTATATATATAGCACAGGTAAATCTCGTAAATTCATTTCTTACTGATTCTTTCAAAATAATATTAACTTATTTTAATTGTTGAATTTTCAAATTGTTGTCAACATATCGTGTACGTCACCCGATACAGCATATAATTTTGCGACACAAACGCAACAAAGTTGATTGCACGTGGTGATTGCAATTGTATCATAATTCCTGTTTTATTTTCCTGATAATAAATAAAATGCCCCTGTTGCTTAAGTAGTTGTACCGTGGCTGTGACATGTCTGTTTACCTAAATATGAAAAAATACAAAATGTTTAAGAACATATTTTCTTGTATTTTACTGTGGTTAACTTACAACTACTCATGAGCTTGAACTTAGTGTCAACGACATCAACGACGGTGATGGTAATTTTTCTTTAACACTATTATTATTTACATTAATTTTATAGCTTGGTTGGTACTCTCGATAAAGTCATTCGTGGAAAAGAGGTTAGAGTTACCGATGAATCACAGGCCAAGGACTTCAGAAAGTTCTTCCCGAATTTTTTGTGGGTGATTCGTGACGTCACATTGGCCTGTGCTCTTCCCCGAGGTAGTAAATTGGTAGAAGTTGGTATGCACGAATATGTACTGAAAGAGGTTAGTTGTGATATATAGCGACTTTGAACAACGAAAACTGCGACGTTTTCTGTGCACCTGAGTATTTGCGTGTATAGGGTGAGTGGATCCCGCGTAGGTTAAAGTGATGGATATGTAATTTTATAGTCGGGCGCCACCTCGTGGCGACATGACTCAATCTATTCATACGGCTGTCCTCAGTGCTTTTCTGCAATGAAGGCGCCAACATTCCAAGTGCTATGGTGTTTTCTGCCATTTAATGTGTCACAAAATATGTCGACTCTTATCATCTGACCAACCGTACATTTCTCAAGAAAAATTTCAATTCATCTTAAACTTGCAAATTGGTGGCCCGATGCAAGAGGGGCGTTACTCAAGTTTTGGTGAATATTGAGTTTTTATATATTTTTGTTCAGGAATGTAAAATGCATCTTTTCTGAAAATTTTGAGTAGAAAGTCAATAAAACTCAAGTTGCCATAGGGAGGTAACTTGAGTTACAGCCCTTTTGCACTAGAAAGTCAGGGCACTACGGGCGTAACTCCGTACTTACGCCTGTCTTGCACGGGCAAAACATCAAAATGTAAAAACATCTTATAATGAGGATGCTATTAAACACCTATTGCCTGGTCATGTGTGTTTTTATATTTTGCACCGCAACAATCCATTGTGACTAGTTCACAATGTTTTCACAGCGGTTTCAGTTGTACGTGGTACCACTTTCTGTCAAAAATATTCTAAACATACCTAGCGACATCCTTAGTTGCACTTTAATCTTTTCCGTCGATGAGCTGTTCAAGTTCCTACGCTGTTGGAATGTTGGAAAATGTAGGAAAATCTGTTTTAGAGAATGTGTCGTCACCTATCCCGGACGCACATCACGTTCTTGTCACCCGCCATTGTTGCAAAGATGCAGACGACACTACGGTCACGTGACCAAGCACTTTTCCAAATTTGGTCAGGACTATTTCCCTAGGGAAATAGCTTCTCAAAAAATGCCCTCTGACGTCACTTTTGTCGATCCGGTGGGGACTAGACGTATCTTTTTTCTCGTCACGTGACGTATTCTGGCGAATCGCGACAGGGAATGAGCATGTGGCGTGTTATAATCATGAATATTTCATCAAAAACAGAAAATCGCCCTGTGCATAAAGGAAGTAACACATGATGAGGTACTTCCTTTTCTGCTCAAAATGCTCGTGCAAGACAGGCGTGTCTCCTCATGTTTTCAATCTACATAAAAATGATTTTATAATTATAACAATCATTTATGGTATTTTATATATCTCTGGTATTACCTTTTACCAATAAAATCATCAACTTCAAACAAATTGAATATTAGAGGTAGAGGCTTTTAAAACCTTTATTACCCTCTAACTCAATTTATTGATAAAGTGAATTACGCCCCTCTTGCACTGGGCCATCGATATTATGAGGTCAAGGGGAAAAATTATCGTTTATTCATAAAGAGTTAAAAGCCTCGATGTCATCGTTTTCTGTCAAGGTGCTTAACAGTGAGGATGCTGATTGTGAACGCGATAACATAAAAGAGCGGAATCGTCTTCGTACAGTTCTACTGACATCATTTCCGGCCTTTTACTCCATGAAATTGCCCTTGCCAGCGACTAAACCTTCGGTCATGGCTGTGATGGATAGAGGGGCAACACGTAATCGCCTTAGCCAAACATTCCTTGATGGCGTTGACGAGTTCGTCTCCAGGTGTGGATCACTTATGAAACCAAAGAAAGCCTGGCCCTACATCGGAAATATCACTGGTTGCCGTGAGTATTAATTTAAGTTCTAGTTTAAGGGCACATTCATTTATTATTTTAAATCATATGGCCTATCTGCTAAGCAGTTTTAGAAAAAAAATATGATTTAAGTAAATACAGAAAATGTTTACAATATCAACACCCAAAGAAAATATTTCTATGTATAGATCTCTAAGAGGAAATTCTTCAGAAAGTCATACAATCTTAGATATCATCTAAACTTATTATTTCGGTTTAAAGGCTTCGTAGGCATAATTACTTTATTTATTTATTTATTTATTTTATTTACACTTTTAATGAGCGGCCGAGTTACTAAATAAGTAATTTTCACCGGGGCTCAATAAATACAACAATCTTAACAATGGTAGAAGTACATATAAGATAATAAAGTCGTTCACAATGGAAAATTCACTTTGATAAACTCTCTTAGCTTCACCTTAAACTGTATAATATTAGGCGCATATCTTATGTCATTTGGCAGAGAATTCCAGAGTTTTGTGGCACGGTAATGAAAACTCCGTTGACCAGTATTTAAAACTAACTTTAGAATACAACAGTCTTGACGAGAAACAGAACGTGTTTGATAAGGATGAACATCACTCTGAAATACAAAGAACTTACACAGATATTTTGGTGCATTTCCAGTCATACACTTAAAAGTCAACACTCCCATGAAATAAACAATTCTATGTCTAATGGACAGAACATTGAACCGAGAAAATAACTCAAGAGAAGGATAGTCGAAAGGTAATTCAAACAGAATACGTAAAGCTCTCTTTTGTAAAATAAAAACTTTGTTTAAGAAGCGACACTATTGTGCTTTCAGTATTTACAAGAAACTAAATAAATGTTGTTGTCTAGTTGCATTTTGTGGTAGATGCTGATTCATCTTTCATCCTTCCGAAGAATGGCCGATTTTTGTTTATGTAATATTCATGAAAATGTTTTTCTCCTTCGCTGACATTGAATAAGACAGGGCCTCCGCTTGTACGGTATCGCGACCTTGTCTCAAAAGAAGCATTTCCGATTCAAATATGGTCGGCTATCCTTCCTTTGATTACGAATAGAGTGCACTGAGTCTTACATTGCTGTTCCCTACCGACAACCGTGTCTAACTATTGAACGGTCGATGTGTCATCCATAATGGCGGAATCTAGCTGCCACACGAAAGTTTCGGGGGATACCTTCATAAAGTTAAGCCAATGCATACACACACTGCGGGGGAATTATTTCATTGGCCCTTTAAACCAAGCTAAATTCACCATTCTTACACTTCTTTAAGGCCGTAAATATTTGAGCTTTGTTCCTCATCCTTGGGTTCTTGCAAAAATGAAGTAGCGATGCACTTTTTGAATTCAATTTTAATTTCCTTTCTTGACCTGATAAGATATGATATCCGAAATATAAACAATAAAACAATGAGGAATCGAATATTTCATTGCATTAAGGAATCGTGAGGGAGAGGGTCTATGCATGCATTGTGTATTGGTAACTGTGACAAGTAGCGAAATGACCGACGTAAGTTCACTGTGCTTGGTTGTAAGTATGTACACTCTAAGAGAGCCGTCATTCTTTACGGCCTGGAATTAATTTTTGATATTTTACTTGGAACAAGTAATCGTGTATTTCAGGCATTAGAGCCAACATATTGTTATAAGCAAGAGGTTATCCAAAACACAGTGATACTGCTAAAGGTTTACAATAGTAGAGAGGCCAGTAGTAAAAACCTATTACCTGGTCATAAGGGATACAGTGCCCGTTTAGTACCCCAAAGGGGCCGTGCGTTACCAGAAATACATCGCTATTCCCCTAGGCCGTAGGCCGAGGTATAGAGCGATGTGTTCCTGGTAATACACGGCCACGAGGGCTGGGAAACGGGGTCTGTAGCCCGAATAAAGTCCGGGTTATGGGTGCTTATAACACGTGCCACACACTAATGTTGTGTTATGTTATGGTTTTAAATGTGTTTTGATATTATGCACAGCAACAATCCATTGCACAGTGACAAGTTTACTTGGCTATTTCTCCACAGCGGTAACTATAGTACCACTTTCTTCCAAAAACACTAAACATACCTAGCAACATCCTTGGTTGCACTTGAATCTTTTTCATTGTTAAAATATTCAAGTTCCTACGCTGTTGGAACGGAAAGTCTTCCTATTTTAGAGAGAGACTCGTCGCCCATCCCGCCATAGTTTCAAAGCTGCAGACGACACTGCGGTCACGTGACTGGGCACCTTTCCATATTTGGTCAAAAACTATTTCCCTAAGAAATAGTTTTTCAAAAATACCGTCTGACTTCACTTTTGTCGATTCTGTGGGGGCCAGACATATCTATTTTCCCGTCACGTGACGTATTCTGGCGAATCGCAACACGGAGTGAGCATGTGACGAGTTTAATCCAAAGTATTTGCATTTTGATCATTTCGCAAAAATATTCTGACAGGAAATTTGGATTTATTTCCATAGACTTTGCTGGACTGATAAGACAGTATGTATACGAGCTAGCCGTCGATGGTACCGAAATCTGCATGCAAACAGTTGGGAAAAGAGTGATGGAAGAAACATTGGATGAAATGGAACAAAATGCATTCGTCGAGTACTGCAACAACATGGGCAAATTCGCCCAGTCAGCACTTCCATGTCCTGATCACGAGATCTTCAAAAAGCATAACGATTATTTCTTCAAAGCAATGAAGAATTTCAAGAAAAATTCTAAGTATATCAATGATGTCGATCTGCTAAACCAATACAGAAAGAATTTTGAGGTGGGTATCAACCTACTATGTTTTCCACTAATTTTCGAATGATCGATACAGAAGTCGACATTATTATTCAATGCACTTGATCATTTGATTTAATGATATCATATCTTCTATTTTAATGAATATTTTACTTCTGTATCAAAGTCTTTCACATGTTTGTTTCAGAATGATTTTTGATGAGATCTGTTCTTCACTGTTTACAGATTTACTCATTGTGTTTAGTGCTGTGCACGTTAATATGCACATGCACTTCATTGTTTCTTTATGTCGACAATAACTATCTCTATTATTCTCTGATACACATTCGTCTAATGCCAATTAATTCATCTGTTTAACTTCCGTAATGTGCTATCCAACTCTTTATTGGCTTGATGACCGGCTATCTAGTCTCTGTCCCATTGACTAGGCATATAGTGTGTTCCTAAGTCTCTCTATCTTTCTCCACCTCTACATGTATCGCAGCAGTGTATGTCTTTCTGCGTATTTATTTGTGTCTATCTTTCTTTTTGAAGGAACGAATCTGCATATTTGCCAAAGATCACCACGTAATCATCGCCGGATACCTCAAAGGCATTTTTGAAGACAACGTCCAGAAATCCGATGCATTCTGCAAACAGCTCGCTATGGACCTAGTCAAACAGAAACTAGATCCTTTGATAAGTTCAAGTGCAGGATCTGGTTCACCTGTTGATCTCAACACAGAGATTCAACTGGTCGAGAAATTATACAAGGAACAGGCACGAGGTCCACAAGTGTTGCACGTGTATAAAACAGTAGTGTTAGTTTCCTTAATAAAGTAGATAAATGCCATTTTGCTGTGACATTATCTAATTTCATCTCAGGAAATAACGAGAATTACTGACGCTGCATCGGAGGGCAGACAGTGTATAGAAAACGTAAACCGTAAACAAGCCGGTATATCAAAAGCTCAAGTGAAGAATATGGAGTGGGAGGAATTACAGGTAAGACGTTGTAGTACTTTTACATGACCCTATGTTTCGTTTGCGAGAGTATGCCTAAAATAATCGGACTTTAAATACTGAAAATAATAATGAACGTATAATAAATGAAAAAAATTGTAGTCCATATAGATGCACTTATGGCATTATAATCAAAGATTTATTAAATACAGAACATACAAGTATAATTGCGATGATGTAATGTATCCGTAACCTAATGTGTTGCCTCTGCTAAGTAGAGGCTGACGACAACATAACATTGAAAATTACCAAATTGAATGTAAACTGAGCTGAAGCTCCTTGATAGTTTTCAGCACCTGTCATAGTATTTCTAAATCCGAATAATTAGTGTCAGTATACCTCCACACTTGTGCTTTTTGAACCGAGCTCTAAAACGTTTCTCGTTGTCTTGAATAAAACCGGGATAAAAATTTATTTTTTACTGATTTGGTTTCTACGAATGGTTTTCTGCTTCTATTTAGAAAAAGGAGAAGTTCAGAAAGCAGATATTGGCCATGAAACAACAAGTTGAAGAAGACATAGTAAGTACAACAATAGTTATACAATTGTCAGAATACCACCGTTGAAATACATAGGTTTGAGTAACCAATTAACCGTGTAAATTTTCCGTTCGTATCAATAACTTTTCATCTATAGCTTGATAATAGATGGTCATCTATAACTTTTCATGTTACAGATACGGGCTTTTAATTTTGGTGAAGAAGAGTTACCTATGAAGAACACTTTTGTGAACTTGCTGCATGAACACACAATACAAATAAAATACAAACATAGATTCGTACATTTTTATACGTTGGCCTATCTACATGCACCTATCTACCTACCTAACTACCTACCTACCTACCTACCTACCTACCCACCTACCTACCTACCCATCCACCGTGACCCACCCATCTATCTACCTACCTTCCCACCTTGCTACCTACCCACTCACCAATCCATCCACCCGCCTGCCCGTCCACCCATCTACCTGCCCACCTACCTGCCCACCTACCTACCTACCTACCTACCTACCTACCTACCTACCTACCTGTAGTACCTACCTACCTACCTACATGCATACATGTGTCCTATTTTTAGGCAGTACAATTTTTTTAGATAATTTAATTGATATTTGGCCGACGGCTGGCTTGACGGGTTGTTTGCTGGCCTGTTTGAGCATGTTTCCGATGATGCTAACTAACACATATGTCCTAATTTCAGCGGAAGGCTATGCGTGAAGACGTGACCCGACAACAAAAGCAGTCGAAGGCTGATTACGAAGAAACAAGTGCAGCAATAGCGTTTCAAGTAAAAGAACTCCACCAGATCCATTCCGGACTGACCAAGGCGCTGATGAATATCAACGAAGAACTCATCAAGGAACACAACATCTCCATGGAAGAACTAAATAAGAAAATGGAAAAGATAGCACTTGCGCATTAGACTCTTATGTCGTTTCATATATAATTATCAGTGTTTTGCAATTAAGAAATGAAAGTAAGGCGACATGGAAGACATAATTTGTGTTATTTTTGCTCTTTTCTTCTTTCAAACTAATAGCTGTGAGAACGTTTACAAAATCAATCGTAATTAAGTTTACAATGTGGGAGAATGTATATTAGGCATAGATAATCTTTAGATTAAAAAAACGCCGTAATCGGTCACATTATTGTTAGTTCATTCATCTATCATTTATGTGTTAAATATAAAAATGTGTAGCGATTTTAACTGATTTATTTTGTACTTTACTGTCCCAAGCAGATAGTAATCACAAAGTTGGAATGGTATGTTAGGGTAATCACACTAACATGGGAACACTAGTTATGATCAACTAGCCACGAATAATACGTTTAAGAATGTTAAGACTTCCTGATTATCATACATTTTCATTTCTACGTAGAACAGCAATATGATGAGAATTACCTTTTTATTATTTTGGCATTGTCATCTACGTGTACCCTATCGCATCGGAGATCAGATGTCAAACAGCAGGATATGAACTGAAACCGCTCCTGTGTTTCAGTATATTTCACTGTACTGTAAATTGTCTTTTCTCAGACACTACTGTCATTGGATTGTAGCTTCATTAAAATTGTTGTAATCAGCATCAGGAACAATGCTCATCATGTCATATTTAAATTGATTTTTGTACAATGCAAACTAGTAGTTAGCCTAAATGGAAATCCTAAATTTGTTACTCTGCCATCAAATCAGTACGCCATCATTTAATTGTGGCGCAATTCTAAAAAATGCTGTTCAGTAACGTAAATCAGAAATGACATTCAATTTCAATACCTGCCTTGCCTGTCAGAATTAACTATTACCGTAAAAGAAAATCAGCAAAAAGGTGACGAGCTAGCGGCGTTTTCCAGGAAAAAGAAATTATCTTGAACAACTGTTTCAATTTTATCTTCTTTCACTACAGCAATCTCTGCTCTCTGTACTTGAATATGACCAACTAGACTCTCCACAGTCGCTGTGCCTTGTTTTGTGCGCTCCGACGATGGGCCTGCATTCGAAGACTACGCTGTGCAGCTGTGAGCACGCGCTGCCAGACACAGCGACTGTCAGTTCTTGCAAGTATATGAATATTCATAAGGGTAGTGACGTCAAAAGAAACACCTATCTAACTGGGCGGAGAGAATATATACTAGTAGCTGGTAGACTTATATACGTGGTATGTTTTTATTTTTCATTTTTCGTTTTATTTGGCTATGCAACTTGTCATTTTTGTTTTGATTAACGGATGTGTGGAGTTCTATAAAGTACCCGGATCAGGCAGAAATCCGACCGGTCGCTGGCAAGAACGTCCAGACCCTGGGATTCGCGTCGCGTCTCTGAAGGGCGCGCGTGTTCCAACAGGGGAGAACGCGAATCGCAGGGTCTCTGTCAGACAAATGACCAACATGTTTGTACACCGGGTGTAGATCCAGGTTGAACTTCTCAAGGTGGAGCTGCATGTTGCCAACACAGTTTTTTCAAAGCAATATTTCGATTTGAAGATGACAAGGAAACCCCCTCATACTATATATTTTCATAAGGCAGAAACTCTAAAGTTTAGTATAGCAGCAGTTGACTTAAAGGATGAATTGGGTGATATTCGGGGTAAAAAACATCAATTTTGGTATTAACGATAAAAATTGATTAAGGTAAAAAACTTGATGCTATTTTCTGGAATGTAATCACTTGAAGGAAGAGTAAACGTAGAAAAAAAAACGACTATTTTATTTTGCATTATCTGTCCCCCAAGGGTTGAAAAACTGACATTCAAATAAAAGTAATTAAAATCATGATAGCAAAATTACAATACCTCTTATTCAAAATGTAAGAATTTTATTGCTAAACAAAATTGTGGTTTTGTTATATAGCATTTAAAGGACATAATGTGAAAAAATCAGAAAAATTGGCCTGGCCAGAGTGGATTTAATTCTTTGGATATTTTGAAATTGGGAGGAAAAAGAAGCCAGGAAATCTGGTGTTTTGCATACATTTAACTTTTGTATCACGCAACTTACGACTGGTTGACAAGCTAAAAGCTGAACCCAACCAATATTCAATATAGGGTTAACAAATTAATTAAAATTGAATGAATATTTGCGATTTGGGTGTAGCGCCCCTTTAGAGTAGTTTATCCAGTTAGAAGTGCGCCCCTATATTCGCCATTTGAAAGTTTATTGTATTGCTTCTATGGTTAACTTATTCCGTATCCCTACGCCATTGCACGGCTAAACTCTACCACTATGCCTCATAAATCTTCAAGCAACACAGTTTTGTAAAGATTCGGAATTTGAAGTTCCTCACCTAATCAACATGGTCTTTGTTAAGATTGCATACAGTATTATACTGAATTTGGATGGTGAAAGGGGCTTATATCGCCATACACTTGTGTACTCGTGGATGACAGTACAAACCCTACCCTCAAAAAGTGTACTGAGTTAAGAAGAACAGGTATTTTTTGAGTTATCACAACACCACTCCATCTCTATGGCTCGTAGGATACAAACTTTTCCTCCAGATCTTTGACAAAATCATACCCAAGTAAAATAGACACTTAAGTTTATCTTCGAAATCACTCAATGTAAAGGTATTATCATCAAACATTCTGTTTCGAAAATGATGGTGTTTTTCATATGTTCACATTTTACTAAGTTTCTTATTGTAAATAACAATTTTCCGAACGCTAGAGTTGCTGCCACTTTACCGTATACTAGTAATTGGATAGACTAAACATTTACAGTGAAATCACACCATGACACTGCGCTTCAGTGATACAGCCTTATTGAGCACTGCAGCTCACTGCAAAAAAGTTTCTGAGTATCATTTGCGTCAGTTTCAGAATTTATCGAAAATATCTAAGCATATGACAGGCCTGTTGGTATATATAATTTTACAGAATACGACGTTGAAGTAAATTTCGAATTCTACAAAGTTTACAGCTCGTTCATGCTTTGCTGTTTTCATAGAATTGATATCCGACGGCGAATGGATGTTCTGCAACTGCTGCAGCAAAACATTGGTATGGTAGTTAGAATGGTAGTTTTTCTTCCAAGAGTGTAAAATTTGAATTTGTTCCTATCAGTAAATAGACAGTTACTCTTTAGCTGTGTTAAACGTGAAAAAAAGCTTTGTTTCTTTTCAATGACATACAAAAGTTAAAGGGGTGACCAACTTTTCTTGATTATGAAGTGGGTGATTGAAGTTTCCTGTAATACACCATAAGCAACAATTACAATATTCAAATTGACCGCAACGAGTTGCTGCAAAAGATGCTTTGCTCTTTGAACCTAGGAATATTAAAAACCGTCATTGGGGTAGAGTTCCATTCGACTTTTACGCACAATTCTAGTATTTGCGATGAAATTTTAGGAAATAAGTTTATGACAATAGGGCTACACAAAATGAAATTGAATTAAAATTCAGGAAATTGACCTTTTCCGTGTACATGAAAAGATCTCAAACATGCAGTCTTCTGAAATTTCATGTAAAGTAACCGTCCACAGAATTGTAATACATTCGTTATTATTACCTTTTACGGCCCTGATGATTCTACGCACTGAGGTTGTACGAAGGAAGGGCCCGAGCGTGCGAGGGACCGTGCGCCATTCTACTGTTGCGCTCGTAGTTAAGGGGAATATTAGCTGAAGTACCAGTCTGGATCGTAA
Organism: Ptychodera flava; assembly: GCF_041260155.1. Taxonomy (NCBI): domain Eukaryota; kingdom Metazoa; phylum Hemichordata; class Enteropneusta; family Ptychoderidae; genus Ptychodera; species Ptychodera flava. Next base: position 6,862,673 of record NW_027248280.1, read on the forward strand.
TACGTTCAGTGACTAAAGCTGACGCACCATGATGTCAGATGTAAGCACAACTTTAGATCTTTATCATAAGATGGCAAATGTGATGTTTACGGTTTCGAATACTTTGTACATGTTCGGCAAAGTTATATACTTTTCTAGACTAGAACTGAAAAATTATCATCAGTTCAACACCTGGTGACACTATCTATCTATCTATTATCATCAGTATACAATGGTCATAACATGAAAATTCAGTATTTGATTGCTTCTTGAGATTAAACAAGATCACACCATGGGATATCCCTTTCTCGATTGTTGTTTATACTTAAGTTATAACCAAACATTAGTTAAAGTTGTAACGCTATCTTCTTCTTATACGATCTTGAACCAACCTTCGCACGCCTTGGCCACGTGAAGAATGCTTAGAGATAAAATGTTTACAAGAGAGGACATTACACTATCGAAGTCCGCTAAACCCGTAGGAGGGTTGTAAAGGCTTTATTATGTCCCTGGAGTGACAAACAACAACAATATTGCGCAAAGTATGCAGATAGAAATACATGCAATATCAAACATTTATTGCCAATTTTTTTTCGGAAATTCCATTGCCGCACCCCGTCGCATGTCGATATACATAGATGTCATTTGTTCACATGTAGAACTCGTAAAGCAACGTTATAATCTGATAGGGCAAGTTTAGTGCTATATTTCATTCTGAAGTCTCGACTTCACTAACTTCACAGTCGTCCACGATCAGAACGAGGACGTTGTTCCGCACTGGATTGAACGTTTGCGGATAGGAACGCGCGTAGTACCCAGAAAAAAGCTATTTCTGAAATGCATGCGCTTGCCAATATACTGTGTGATTCGGCGTGCTACGCCAAATTATCATATACTTCTATGGAAATCCAGTATTAACGGAATATGATGTCTGCATTTTTTGAAAAACTTTTAAGTGTACTGAATATGCTTGAGTAAGACCATGTGGCGATGATCCTAGTCGTCACCGATCGTCGTCCAGCGGGCCTAAATGGTCATTTCATCGCCTAAAGGTACAGTATGTCTTTCAATTGAATTGTTCTGATGATCGCATCTCGCTGCCTGCGTAATGTAATTTACGGTAATTTACATCACGCCCGAGTTCTTCTTACAATTCGATTTACGTCTCATTCTTTGTTAGTACACGTACATGTGCGTTGCTTTACGAGTTCTACAGGTAAAAAATGATGTCATTGTGTTCATAAATACGTGGCGGACCATCGCTTTTCCGAAATACTTACTAAAATGGCAATGCGCCGGTAAATGTTTGATACTGAGGGTATTTCTATCACCAATGTTTTCAACAATATTGTTGACGACACATTTGTCATTTTCTAAGGTATATGATAAAACCTTGACAGCCCCGATGCGGGTGTTGCAGACCTGTCCTCGCACGATGGGACCCTTTCGCATTACAACCTCGGTCCGCAAACCGGTATAAGAGCTGTAAAGATTATTATCATATAAATGTGGGGGCGTTTTTCCCATGATAGCGTTACTCAGGAACGTGGCTCGAGTTGTTTGATAACTGTATATGCAGTCTATCAAGTAATGACCTCAAACTCCCTAAAGTCGTTTCGATTACATGTTATTTGTATTTGTCAGAATACCACAATGGAATATGTTTGCGAAATTCCCCGTGGTATCCTGGTACATGTTAAAACGTATAACCGCACCATTACCTTCTGAATGCAAAACTAAATTTATACAATCGGATTAACCAGAATTTTGCAACAACATTCCATGGTTTAAAAATAGAAAACCAGTTACACGCTATCGAACAGACAAACATGATGATCCAAACAAGGAAATCACTTCAACCAGTGAGGTTTTCCTTTGACTTGGTGGCAAACTGGTTGGCGATGACGTTCAAAAAGGAAAGGTCCTCTGCTGGGCAGGCAGCTTCCAGAGGCTTGTACTGTAAGTCATATGCAGTGAGTTGGAGGCTCGGAGGTTCATTTTCAGAATTCGACCAGAATGAAAGAAGAAAGTTATAGAGCCTCTCCTTCGGGATCAAGGTAAGTCCTCTGAATTTTGCCTACGTTCTAGTTCCGAACTGCGGACGGGAAAATATGCAGCGTCCATCTCTACACGAGTAATAATGACCAAGTCATCTTTTCCAATGAGTTAGGAGTTCTATTCGAGGCCAATTTAGACCGCGGGCCGACTTGCAGCGATTTCGAAGCTGTTATCCAATTGGTTGGCAGAATCTTACCGTTATAATGAAATAATACAAATAAACTCCCTAAGTTGCTGTGAATAGTGACAATCGACCAATCAGATATAACCTTGCAAACACGCTGCGAGTCAGCCGTAGACCGCACTTGGGTCAGTTTGAATAAGTGGCGCTTATCGTATTGCGTAGCCAAGTCAAAACACGTGAATATTCTCATCACTATTGAAAAGCTCAATTTATAGCTCCTTCAGTTTATCTTTGTTTATTTTCTGCTTTGCAAGAGAAAGGAACAACGCTCATTCATGTTAGTAAATAATGCTGCATTAAGCGTTAGACCTTCTCGAGGGTCTATGATTATGACTACTCGGACGCCACAGATCAGTAAACAAGACTAGCACTTTTACAATCTGTCGTCAACATTATTGACTACACAGAAATGAATCAAAATTGGTGCTCTTTCATATAGGATCAAAGAGAATTTGAAAAAAATCGTGTATTCACGCTAAGGAAAAAAACACACATGATTTGTTTTAAAGGAGCAAGGAGTATTTGCTTTATAAGGTACGCCGTTTACATGCAAGCTACCTTGCTTTTCAGTCATGGTGCGGTATAAGCTTACATACAACCAAAGCGAGTCATGACGCCATGCCCAACGAGGTTCTCTCATATTTGGCAGACAGGGTTCCCCCAAGAGAGGATAGCATTCGACCGACAGCTGTCAGAAGAGCTTTAATCTTTTCTATTTTGAGAACTTAGTGGCAGAAATTACAAATAAATGTTCACTTGTAGAGTGTGTATATAAGACACCAACAGCTATGTAAAGAGCGCTGTGGTTAGAAGAGAGGAGATCTGAGTGCCCATTGCATTGCCTTATGATATGGCAAAATACGAATTGTTCTTTTTAAATTCGTTGATTGTAGGGTTGTGCACGTACTGGCTAACTTGATAATAAGCCTTCCATGTTATCTAATAGGTAGATTACGATTCTGATGATCTGATCACATTCGGCATCATTTACCTTCCCTTTTCGACCCGTTTATATACCACAGGCTCAAAGCCCATGCAAGATGCCCCAACAGTATATCCTCGACGATAAGCTGAATGCTTGTGAACAGATATCCAGAATGCATGCGTGGATGCATTGAAACTGCTTACTCCTTAACTTTATTCGTTTCTGCACACTAACAATGGTAGGACTCGGTTCAAGTCTGTGATATGTATACGAGTGAGTGGGGTGAACGCGATGATTTGTGTTCTACAGGTACCAGGTTTCATACCCGGATTTCATATGAAACATTTAAGTGGGGTGAATCCGGCAGAAACTAACTCAATACTGCGCAGTCTCAAAGGTAACGCGTTCGATCGCTTTTATCGCCTTTTTTTCGAAATTTAGAACGCTATTTAAAAAGAGATAATTATCATTTTTATTTGATATATCGTTGTAAAAATGTTTTCACTCGAAGCTCGAGTTTCTGAACTTCAACTAATTTATAAATTTAGAACAATATTAAGAAAGCGATAATTATCGTTTTTATCCGATGTCATCATCTAGAAAGAAAATGCAACCCGGCAAGGTGCCTTCTAAACTTCAGCTAATTTAGAAAGTTTAGATAGAATGATATTTAGATCAACCTAATTGTACCTAACCTTTCATAAGTTTATATTTATATTTAGACAATTCTAATTTAGCTTTACAGTACTGATGCTAAGTCCCGGACTACTGTCATTCGAGGCCATATTTTCAAATACACCAGTGCATTGTGTATATAAGGGGACTCCCTAGTTTGCTGGAAAAGGTACACTAATTCAAAGCTTCGATTCCTCATCCTGCATCCCATAACCTCATTTCTGCATCGCATAATGGCATGTCCGCATGTTGTATCACGCGTCTTCATTGCGCATGATCAAATGTTATTTCGCATGAATTGAATCTTCTTATAGTCAAATTCTCGTATTCTTCATGTAAGTATGCCAAGTCTTCATGTCCAAATAATCTCATTTTGCATCTCATCATGGCATGTCGTAATTACGAATGTCAAGTCTTCATGTCCAAATAATCGCATTTTGCATCTCATCATGTCATGTCGTAATTACGAAAGTCATGTCGTAAATGCAAATGGCATAGCTTAATTTTGGCAGGCATTCAACGCCATACACATTTACACCAAATAATCTTCCTGCTTCTATTGCACATTCTTATTTAGTTTAAGAGGAGCGAAGAACAAGGGAGTGGTTACTCTGAAAGAAATATGTACTGGTATGTGCCACCTGCATGGGTCACATTTTAAAGAGATATTCTCAGCTTTGGCGGCACAATCTAACGTGACAATATTTAGAGAACCACCCCTAGGTGAAGAAAAATCGTGATTCCACTATTTACGTTCCCAACCACTTACAAAACTTGATTGGTATGCCTTTTTGTCTATTGTTAAGTTTACAGTGTTGGTTTATTGGAGTTTCAAGAACGCAAACATGCCGACCTGCGATATCCGAAAAAAACGTAGGTTTATTATTCCTAGGCCAGCTCAATATCAAATGCCAATGGTATTTAGCAGCGTAAGTGATTTATACAACCCTCTTTGAGTATAAATTATTTTGTCATGAACAAACACGCTAAGCGTCCCTTCAAAACTATCCTTAGCTTTATTCCTCAACTATAACTTCGGACGACACCGCACTGTTCAACTCTTCCTCTGTGTCTTCTACGACAAACTAACTCTAACTAAGATTTAACAGTTTTGTCCTGTTTGTCAGTGCAGCAATGGCAGGTACTCTAGGTAGGTCAACACGCTTTTATATTTTTATGTTGAAATTTTTAGACTCTTTAGTATAATATTTGATCCAGGAGTAAACACTTTCCTGGTGGTAATCGTTAGGCTGTGTTAAATTCTATACTGTTCAATTTAGATGCAAGGCACAGACATTTTTGACCAGCATTATTCGGATCTCTTTTCTATTAAAATATAGGATTTATATCTCAAGCAATTTCAAACTGACAGTAACCACAGATTTTAATGCTTTTCTTAAAACATTACGAACTTGTTCGACTCAGTGGTATTATAGCTGACCAGTCTTTTCAGGACGAAGTAATTCCCACCTTCGGTGTTACTGACAATATATGAACTTTATCGATGCAAACTTTATTGCTCTTAAATTTTCCGTTCCAAATAGACATTTTGTGCTCTATAACAATTTGTGTGTATTTGACATGCATTCACGCTAAAAACTCTCCAACCACATTCTTATTTTGTGGAGTACTCTCAGAGAATGGATCACTTTTCAAAAATCCGTAAATGAGGGCGACTTTTCGTACAAATAATTCCACAAACATTGGTAGATATAGTCATTATACAGAAACGGAAATATCCAAATAATAATGAAAATGTTTTACATGCAATTGACTAATGGTGAAAGATATAGAAGGTTTGTCAATAAAGTCCCTAACAATGGTTATCTGCTACCCTGTTCGATTAATGACACACAACTGTGTAAGAAATTAGTACTTCGGCGATCGCTACCAGAACGGGCAAAAATTTACATCCCTACTACAGATCTGAAAGATCGTTTTCATTTGGATCTTGTTCAGCTCATCAATATATCCGAACTGAACTCTGGTTCCAGTATCCTTGCTTGGCCCCGCGTGAAACTTGTGGTGTACTTCAAATATGATGGCAAAAGTGTTCAAAAACTGACATTTTGAGTATTTAAACACCGGCATAGTTGAAGTCATAAATTACAACAGGATAGGTCAATGATCAACATAAAGCCAGCAAAAATATGTATTGTAAAAACAGTTTTTGTAATTCCTTTGACTCAACAGAAATCAAGTCAGTACCTTACGCCCCTAGACAAATATTATCATAATGCACATACTACCTAGGCTTCACTTTTTATATCACATCGCCCTTCTTTTGAATTTTTTGAAGTTCCTGCCAAGTCATCAGTTCGTGTACACTCTAAAATAGGAGACATTTGCTGAAGTCATGACCTTTTGTATTGGCCAATGGCAGAAGGGAATTTCTCATGAATATTTAAATTTGTAAAAGCGGAAGTGAACGTACGATTTTGCGGGAACGAACCCATTGGCAACTTTCGGCAGGTTTTTTAACCGCAGTTGACAGATATTCGGTGTCTTTCGAACGAAATATCTCCAAAATGGTCTACACTTTAAAATGGCAGCTTTTGAGGGTTGTACGTGTGAGATTTTTCTCGTTACATCATTTTGAAGTTAGTCATTGAAATACGCAAATCGCCATCACACTTTCCCGCGATTTTAACGTTGACAGTCGACTAATTTTTGCGGGCGTTTTACGATCGTAGTTCTAGCTTACTTAGTTATTTCTTATATCATTCGTAGGGGCAGAAAACCAGCTTTCTAATAATGCCTAACACTTGGGTCCCACGGATAGGTGCGCAACGGTGCGCGGTTTTGAAAACGGGAAGCATTGTTGATGGAAGGTCGCCTGAATATTGCAGCCTTAAGCCCTGCGTACAGGTCTGTTTTCCCGGCGTTTATCGAACTGTGGACGAAGACATGAAATGACTGGCCATCCGATGGTTACATCAATTGTGCGTCCTCAGCTAAAAACGTCTAGAAGACCATATGAAAGTGTCTTCTGTCCATGGCATGAACTTTACGATGTTTAAGTTCTATGATTCTGTTGCTGCGACTCTGTTGTTTTCCTCGATAGGCGGAAGCGAGCAGTCGCGATATGCGCATGTGTCAGACCACAGACGTACGTCTCAACGTTGGCGGCGGTGTTCCGCATGACGTTATCGACACGGTGATTGGTTCATTTTAGTCACATGGGCGTTTATGGGATATATTTTGAACGTCTCCTATTTTAGAGTGTACACAAACTGGTCATGGAAGGACCAGTAAATGTAACATTTGATGATTTTTACACTGTTTCTTTTTATTTTAATCTCAACTAAAGACCCTTGTTCTGCTTCCAAAAGCATGTTTATATACTTCATATACAGTTTTCAATTTGTCAATTCAGCCTCTATATGTTTAGACTGCATTGTTATTGTGGAAAACTGAATTCTGGTCAGGAATAGAGTTCAGTTGTCAACAATAGCATTGTATTTTACCAATGCTTTGGAGAGTAGCACAACAACTTGATGTTGATATACCAAACAGAAGTTGTGAAAATCATCAATAATTACAGCTTTTTTCCGTTTCGGACATGACAGTCAACGGCCGATAGGCAATAACAATTTTTCCCGCTTGTTAAGAGAGACATGAATGAGAGGCAATGCATTTAACTTGACTTCAGTTGCATTGGCACGTCACAGTTCGATAGGAGTAACATACATAACTATGCTTAAAATCTTTACAATTCTATTGAAAGAAGATTTATAGAGGTGTCACCATACAAACTGACTCTGAACTATCTTTGAGTGTGCATTTAACATTATGTTAAACTTTCATGCAAACTCTATTCCTTGCAGAGTCATATTTATTTTTGCATGGGTATTTGAACTAACATGGACATGAAACGGTTAATTTTCACATTACTACTCTGACGAACGGATATGTACGTGGATTAGCCTTAACGTGTATGCAAGCAAACGAATTTAAATCACTCAACCTTTTAATGCGTTTATCGTGTTTTATGTTTGACATAAAAGATAAACTTGTTGCTTGGAAGGAACTTGAAACATCAACGTTTTCTCTCTGTTTTCGCCAATTAAGGTAGTATGTGTCTTGAAAGGTAAAGACTTACATTTTTGCTCAAACTTTTTCTTCCAGGAACCTTTCAATAATTGTCTTTCAAGATGTGGAATAGAAACTACTGGTCACCGTGCAAAAATTGGTATTATAGAAACAAATTCAATAATATTTTACTGATATTTGAAACTCAAAACGGCAGCCATCGCTGTGGTAATTCTATGGAGAAAAATAAAGCTTAATAAAAATAAAGGCGGTGAAAATTTATATATTCCATAACCTTCAAAATGGAAAAGTATTATACAAGTTTGAGAGTCAGAAAAGCTGTCCCCGAGGCGTATTCTACCTTAAACAAGAAAACCTTTGCTTGGAAAATTCTGAAACTTCAATGCCATTGACCTTGTAGCATTTGTTTGGGAAGGGGGTAGTCCGCAAATTTAATGTTGTCAAATTTCTGTACCGAGCATGCTGTCAACACACATAGGATGTTACCGGAATTTTCTGGCACTTAAGGACATGGTAATTTATTATGGCGCCGGATTTTTCCGGCAATCAAGATGGTCAAGGCGTTAATCTCAAAAACTCTCAGAAACCATTCCTTGTCAAGTGCTTAGCATTTAACAAGCAAAAACCAAAGTTGTCCGGGTTTTATGATGCCAGGTATACTTATATTAAATCATTCAAGTCTGACGACATACACAGTTTCATTTTGAAACCTACGTTTTGCAAAACAGAAAGCCTGTATTCCCAGTGACAATGGGTGGCCACTGATGGTGTTTAATAATAATCATTTTCACAGAGAAATTGGTACGTACTCGCCCATACTATCACCAGACATTCTACGCCCTAAAACCAATGCTGTGTATGTGATGTCATTTATTGACACATCATAAATGTTCACCCTGTAGCGTTTGCATTCCAAATTGTAAAGCCAGCCAGTGTTAAATTATTGACAGAAGTTTAAGTCGCCCCGCTAACGACCCACAGCCGTTAACTGTTACCAACCATCGCGATATCATCTGCTTGAGGCCAACTTGTGGACTTGGTATAACTGACATTTCGACTGCGAAAAAGGTATGACACAAATTAAGTATGCAGATCGTTCTTCGTGGTTTTCTATTAATTACGCGTGATTGAAATAATGATGAGGGCCTTTGTTTAACCTCCCCTACTAAGTGTAAACACGTGCGTTTACAGGGTTTCCTAGACAAGCCTTTCCTTCATGTCTTTCGGTTTCGCTCAGAGGTGCAGAAAGGCATTTAAACTAACGTTTGTACTGTTATTGTAGAAACCAAACGTATCAGCATCAGCATAGTGAGCAAGTATTTGTCTACCTTTCCTGCATCGAGAGCAGTGAAAGCAGTAAAATACGGTACCCGACTTTTCGGTCAACTCATGTCGGCATGCAACTGACTCTGAAACAAACACGCTTATGAAGTGTATTTTACCTAGTGGTGAATGCCATTGTTTGAGATATTCAGAAACATCGATACGAGCATTTTCCAGATTTTGGGACAACCTTATCATCAGCTAAAACAGCTGTCGCCTATCCTTTCCTTGAAACGGACAAATAAATGTTCGCGTGATTTTGTCTGAGTGTGTGTCAAAGCTAAATCACATGTGAGATGTTGCTGAGTTGTGCACGCGGGATATACTTGTCATTGAATTTCATGGAACAAAGCATCGTGAAGGTGGCTTGAAATTTCAGGAGGTTTGCATAGCAGCAAAGATAATCGCAACATCGAATAGAAAACCCTTCATTTAGCGAGTTGTTGCTGGTAGCGGCCACTGTTACGAGGGGGTACAAAAGAGCGTCATAACCCGAACAGTAGAGATCAGGTAATAAGTGTTTTTTTTAATAACACACCACGTGCTTGTGCTGTTCTATGTCATTTCTTTCCATGTGCTTTAATGTACTGGCACTGCAACAATACATGATTTTGAGGAGTTTATTGGGCGATTCTCAATAGCGGTTATAGTACCAATTTCTCCACAAAATAGCAAAAATTATCCTTAGACCACCGCATGACGTCCTTGGTTTCACGTGAATATTTGTCATCAATGAAATCTTCAGGTTCCTGTGCTGTTGGAATGGAACATCTTGCTGTTTTTAGTCGGATGTTCGTCCCTAACCCCGGGCTGCACATGACACAAAACGAACCGTCATGTAAACGGACGCTTTTTCAAAAAAATACACTATGACGTCACTTGTTTCGAACCAGTACGGGCAGGATATATCAATTTTCCGGTCACGTGACGTGTTCTGGCGATTCGCGACATCTACATCAACCTGATAAAGTCCTACTTTTAGGACAAAACGTTGTGTCAACATTACCAACGCATTATAAACAGAAAATTTACAACCAGATCGGTAGATGTGTGTAAATACATTTGCCTGCTCTTACCAAGCCACGGTACGAATAACACTGCGGCCTACCTTATGACTCTAGTTTACTGACCTGGACATAATTTTAATGAGCACTGTTGCTATCAAGTCGGTCTAGACAGTAATAATCAGAGCAATCAGCTGAAACAAAGTTAACCATAAAGGTGTTAGGACGCACTTATAGGAAATTCATGAGTGACCTTCACCTTGTGCGCCACTTGCTGAATATCATCAAAAAGGCAGCGCTCAGGATATGGGTGAATGTATCCACCAAGCTCATAGACGTAATCGACAAATACATATTTCTCCTTACTTCACCGTTGCAGTTTCAAACGTACACATACGGTGTGCATGGAACCAAACAACAGCCTCTGAGAAATTGGCTTTGTATAACAATAACTTTTTCTGTGATTGTGTTCAGTGATTCGCATTTGATGACCCCCCCCCCCCCCCCAGTGAATAAACCAGAGGTTTCCATCTTGGGCGCTCATCGCCCGCTATCGTTTCAAGCTGCAGGCGACACTGCGGTCACGTGACTGGGCGCCTTTCCCTATTGATCCGAAACTATTTCCCTAGACTAATAGTCTTTCGAAACTACCTTCTGACATCACATATGTCGATTCTGTTGGGACTAGGGAACATATATTACCTGGTCTTTATTCGGGCTATAGCGCCCGTTTATTACCCCGAGGGGGCAATGCATTACCAAAAATACATCGCTATTCCCCGAGTCCGTCGGCCGAGGGGTATAGCGATGTGTTTCTGGTAACACAAGGCCACTAGCGGTAAAACGGGCGCTATATCCCGAAGAAAGACCAAGCTATAGGTGTTTTATAACATGCCACACGCTCATGTTGCATTATGTTATGTTATAGTTAAATAATAACACATGAGAGCGAGGGCAAGATCACGATTTATTGCCTGCCGAGCCGTATAGGCGAGGGCATCATCAGTATTTCGATCATGACCACCAGCCCGAGGGCAGGCAAAAATCGTGATCTTGCCCAAGCTCTCATGTGTTATTATTTTTATTACACCGAACAAGCAAACATGCAAAGACACAAAACCACAAAGACTTCTTCGAGTACAGTTCGCCTTCTGAGTCCGAACCTCAGCGTAAATGTTGTCAGTGCTGAGTCTAGGGTTGCCGCTAAAGTTTGCCGATCTCCTCGGTGGCGTATCCAAATTTGTTGCTTGTATAGTCGCTGAACACAGAAATTGCATTCCTTGTTGCCATTTTCGTTCGTTTGCTGTTTACCTGCATCAAAATATCGTCTAACTGTGCCGGTGACAGCTCTGCATGACGTTTCGCAGCCATAAGTTGCCAACTGCAAAGTACAACAAGCGAACGACAATTTGTTTTGCGCAGAAAGGATGCGCAGTAAGTAAAATGACGTCATCCATGGAATATCAAATGCAGAGGGCATCATCAAGTTCGCAGAGGGCATCATCACATTCGCAGAGGGCATCATCACGTCTTTTACATGTCACGTGAGTCGTGTTTAACCAATGGCAGTGCACGTTGAATGAGTGAGGTGTAATAATTTTTAATATGTTTTAATATTTTGCACCACAACAATCCATTCTGACAACTTTACATGGCTATATTTTCACAGCGGTTACAGTAGTACATGGTACTACTTTCTTCCAAAAATAGTCTAAGTATACCTGGCAACATCCTTTGTAGCACTTGAATCTTTTTCGTTGATGAGCTGTTCAAGTTATTACGCTGTTGGAATGGAAAATCTATGTTATAGAGAGAGGCTTGTCGCTCATCCCGGGAGAGCATTACGTTCTAGTCACCCGCCATTGTTTCATAGCTGCAGACGACACTACGGTCACGTGACCGGACACTTTTCCAAATTTGGTCAAAAGTATTTCCCTGGGGAAAGTTTTCCAAAAAAAATACCCTCTGACGTCACTTTTGTTGATTCGGTTGGACTACACGTATCTATTTTCCCGTCACGTGACGTATTCTGGCAACTCATGACACGGAATGAGCATGTGGCGTGTTATAAAAGTACCTTTTTTCCGTCACGTGACGTATTCTGGAGAGTGAGCATGTGGTGTGTTATAATTCAACTATTTGATCATTTCGCAAAAATAGTTTGGAGTGGTGTTGTGCAGTATTTCTTGATATATGTCTACACTGTCATTACCGTCTCCATAGGGAAACCATTGTACGGAAAAAAGATATTGCATAACTTCATTAATATGCAAGCCACACTAGCCAAAATCTAATCATTTCTTGCAAGTAGCATATGGTACCTCTCTACCAAATCTGACTTGAATCTGATTAAGCGTTTTGAGTTATCGTGTAAACAGACAGACAGACAGACACTCACACACACACACACACACACACACACGGACAGACAGACAGACAGACAGACATCGCTAACATTAGCTCACGTGTGTGAACACGTGAGCTAAAAATGATCCAAAGAAGGAAATCAATCCACCCAGTGAGATTGTCCTTGGACTGGACGGCCGCGGCAGACTGGAAGACGATGATGTTCAACAATAAAAGGTCCTCTATGGGACTGCCAGCTTTCAGAGAATCTTCTTCAGAGATTTGTTAATGTAAAAGTATTAGAGGCTCGGGGGTTTATTTTCAGAGTTTGACATGGATGAAAGAAGTAAGTTTTGAAAACAGTCATGACCAAAACAATTTGTTTTTCCTGGGGAGGTTTACCTTCGTAACCGATCGGACGAGAATTACTCCTTTTGGATTAAGGTAAGTCGGTTGAATTTTGCCCACTGTGTCTCAACTAGGAGAAAATATGCAGCGTAACTCTGTCATTGTTTCCAGTGGGTCAGGAGTTCTGTTCCAGGCAGTAAATAAAACTGTATTTAGCGTATTTTGACAGCACTTGCCGTGAATTTGAATAAATGCCACTTATCATATTACGTTGCTACATCAAAGCACTTGAAAATTCTCACCACTAACGAAAAAATTCAATTTATGGTTCCTTCACTTTGTTTTTGTTTGTTTTCTGCTTAGCTAGAGAAAGCAACAACGCCACTTTAGGGTCGTAAATAATGCTGCCTTAAGCCATGGACCTTCTCGGGGGTCTATGATCATGCCTACTCGGACAGCACAGATGGGTAAACATGATTAGCACTTCAACAATCTGTCTTTAAATTATTGAGAATTCTCAAAACGCAGAAATGAATCGAAATTAGCGCTCCTTCAAGTAGACTCAAAGAGAACTTTGAAAAAAAATGTATTCACGGTAAGAAAACCCCATATAATCTGTGTCTATGTTTTACAGGAAGAAGGGGAATTAGCTTCATAAGCTAAGTCGTTTACAGGCTAGCTGCTATGTCTTTTAGTCATGTTTAGGTATACCTATAATCAAAGCGACGGATGAAGCCATTAATTGTTTCTATTATTGAGAATGAATATTTAGTGGCAGAAATTACAAATAAATTGTCACTTGTAGGGGATGTACTGCAAGCATATTAGAGATCAAAAGCTAGTGTATTGGGCACTGTGGTCAGTATGGGAAAATCTGAGTGCCCACAGCATTGCCTTATGGTCTTGCAGAATATGTAATGTCCTTTGTAAGGGACTTGGCAGAAATTATAGGCGGTGGGCCGCTATTTTTCGCCTGAGCGTTTTTGAAGGATCATGAAATTTCACGCATGCCTTCCGGGGAGGGTCATCATTTTTGCGCAACTATCGCAACCATAAGAAATCAAGATGTAGCCGATACAGTGCTTCAATCAAAAATATTAAATCATTGTACATGGGAATGTATTGGGCAACAATTGCCAATCTCCCCTACAAAGCAAGCTATATCTATACATTTATTTATGTTTGGTGATTTATGTAAATGTACTTGAAGTGTGAGGCAAATGTATATGTGTATACAAGAAATTTGATTTTTGGATTCCATCAAGAACGTTGACTCACTGTACATGGAAGAGTATGAGAAAACTATGAACATTTTTCAAATGTAAAAAGGTCAATATCTGTACATAGATGTTTGGTAATTGATACAAATTTACTTGGTAAGAATAGGGTGGTTACAAGAACATATTGGTTCAAGAAATTTCACAAAAATGTTGATTCACTATACATTGTTGATTGTGAGGAAACAATGAACAATATTTTCCATCACAAAACTAAGTATATAGACACTTGATCATTGTTTTGAATGTACTTGATTAGACTAGGGTGGTTACAAGTCCATGTGTGTGCAAGAAGTATGATTTTGGAATTTCACCAAAATACCGTTTCCTATACATTGTAGTATATGAGGAAACTGAATAATTGTTTGTACAATACAAAACTAGCTAAATCTGTGCTTTTTATAAATGATTTGCACTTGATATAAATGTACGTGATGAGAATAAGATGTTTGAAAAAGCATATGTGAACAACCGATATGATATTGGAATTTCACCCAAATGATTATTTTGAAAGCTTAAAGAGTGTTCTTTGAAAGTTCAAAGGTCAAATGGGAAGTTAAATGTATATTAAGATATTATTGATATGGAGTGTAAAACGTGGGGAGGGGGATTCACTGTTTCTTGCGCATGAAAATTATGTAGGATAACTGTTTTTCTTGCAAGCACTCTTGAAGTATCACTATTTCCAGCACATCGTCAGTTTGGAATAAACCAGCTCCCCCCCCCTCCGTCCGTTAATTTCTGTCCAGTTCCTAGGTCGATGGTGTAGTAGGTTGATTGCAGGGTTGTGCATACGCTTGTTTCATATGTACAAAGGCAAACCAGCAACCAGTTCTTGATATTTGAATATTTTAACCGCTGTGTTTACTGATGCTTAGACAGGCTTGAACGATTGTTTCACTCATTATATCCACCGATGCAATTAATACCCCAATCCTGATATCAAGCATTCCATGTGAAATTAGAGGAGAATTTCAATGTCTGATGGTCTGATCAAATTATTGTCATTTAAATACCTTGCAGTCTAGCATCAAAACCCATGCAAGATGCGCGCGGCGCCGCAACAGTATATCCTCGATAATAAGCTTGCTGCGCGTGGATAGATATCTAGAATGCATCAATTGATGCATTGGAAATGCTAACTCAGTAATTTTATTCGTTTCTGCACATGACAATGGCACAGACATTACAAAGGAAGAAATGTGACAGGCACTAAATATTGTTCGGAAAGAGTGGTACTTCCAAGTTTAAATGATATTTCGCAAAAGCTGTGAATAAAATTACCCAACAAGATTTAAATTGGTGAGGTTTCACTATCCACAAAGGGTTGATGTGTTATTAAACATCAAATGCACTGGAGCACATTACGCGGCAACACTCAATAATTTGCAAAGTGACAAACAAATGATATCACAGGTGTGTTGTACCTATAGAAATGAGGTTAAAGGTTACTTTCCCAAAGGGGCGATAAATACTTTTGGGGGCAAGAGTTAATAACGGGGGTCTTGAATCTTAGAAAGGAATGGTTAAAAAGAATGGCCCTGATATACGATATTCTACTGCATTTGTACTCTCTAAACTTTGCACAATTTCCCACCCTCTTCTGACGTGCCGATGCATATAAGGAAGGAAGAAATAATCTCTGGTTTTATTCTCCGCGATTTTGCAAGTGTTTTTATCTCCCGCTGGCCTGTCAGTATTTACTGTATCCATTTTTACTTATTGCAGTTTTTATCCTCTGAAGTTTTATCTCCCACTTGTCGGCCAATTTTTTATTGTAATATGTGGTATCTTTATAAGCCCATATACCTGCTCCATGATAATACTGACACAGACAGTTTTGATAAAGGCAAATCGATGAGGGATTTATAGCGAATGCATTTCAAGTGTTTTATTGTTGTCTCAAATTTTCAGGTCGGAACTTTTCAAATTGTGTCTCTGAGTAGACTTAATGCTGCTGCATTATTCACGACTTCGAACGGATATGTTACTCAAACGGTAACAGTCTTGATTTTACTGATGACAGATCGTTACAAGATTGACGTTCAACATTTCCTTTAATGGAGGGCTTATAAGGGAGAAATTATAGAGATCTTTATTTTACGCATTTCTTACCGAAACAAGTCGCTCTTCAAGTCATAATTGTCTTCATCGGATGGAGAAACTCAATTAACACTAGGATACTTCATTCGTGGTTTCCTTTTAAATTGCCTGCAGGATATTTTTTAAAACAAGAAATTTCAACATTATCAATAAGATTCGATAGCATGTGAGTTTCCTTGTGATTAGGCAGCAATAAGAAATGTCATTTCTCTGTTTGTAACGCCGATTGTAAAAATTTCTGAAAAAGCCTCTGTTACAACGTCTGACATTTTACAAAGTCACGATGTTGTAAAATAGCTTGATGTGCAATATAATGCGCCACCATTAAAATACCTCGCATGCCATCGTATCGTGGTTGAATAGCTGAGTTTTGGAGCATTTACGCCGAACACAGTCAGGTAGATTCGGTCATTCAAAAGACATCTTATACTATCAAAGTGTTTGATGAATGGGCAACATTCCAGAAGCAGTTTTGCAACAAACTGGTGATGTCATAGACGATGTGCGCAAAACTACAGGCTCTAGACTCAGTGCAGGCGAACCGCCAAACCGTCACTGATGAAATAGAATGGCGGTTCGCCTGCATTGAGTCAAAAATCTGCGCTTGTTGGTGCTTTAAAATTAAAACCACTCTCCAGATCTCCGATTGCTGTTTTTGTGTCGGATGAATCACAGTCGTCCCTACGCTCAGTGTTGGTGCCTTTTAATTAAGTCCTTGAAGTTGTCGAAAACTAATCTTTGCGGCCCTGATACGGCTTTTGTGGACCGAGGTCATACGGCGGAGGAGCCCGAGCGTGCGAAGGCACATACGCCGTACGACCAAGGTCCCCGCAAAAGCAGTATCAGGGCCGTAAAGGTTTTATCATGTACCTTATGGAATGGTAAATATGTAGTTTACATAATATTCAGCATCGTTTTGGAGATGCTTGCGATATCGAGATCGCCATTTGCGTCGATTTTTCAGAAAAGCGGTGGCCGCTTCCCGTCGCGAATTGACACATATATAATGACGTCATTTGTTTACCTGTAACCTGCAGAATTCTAAAACGCCCAAAGCGACGTGCCAAATAGTTCGTGACCAACTAAGATCCAGGCTGTAGTCGAGTTGTAAGAATGACAAAAGAGTAGTGTCAATTTATTGCAATTTATACTGAAAAGGCACGCACTTAGTACACACAGGATTTCACTAGACTTTAGAAATATAAGCCGATGTCACCGCCGCGGCTCCACTGTCGGCACGTGTCACTACCACTGGTCTTTCTTTTGACCTCCATGATCAGAGCGAGCAGACATTTTCCTAATGTCGCGCTGGCTTTGTGTACGAATGGAACCTTTGCGGATAGCAACATCCGTAGTAACCTTAGAATGGAGGTTGTTCAGAAATGCACACGATTGCTCATATTTGGGCACCGGACCGGGGCGTGATACGTAAAAAAATGCATGGATGTGAGGGCGCTTTCCCCCATAGCTTTACACAGCCACGTGAACGTAGGTATATGATAACATCAGATACATTACCGCATTGCCATTTTCTGTTACATCCCTCTTACGTATAAGATAAGCAGAGAATATTAGATTTTACAATGCATGAAATCAGTCTATCCGGCCATATTCTGGGGACAGTGTTAAAGTGTATCAACGTAATAATTTTGAAAACTTTTAATTCGGCACTCACAAGAATACAGTCGTTTGAACCGTTACATCTATAGATGTATAATGACACACATTTTCTGTAATATTCACACCAAATACTCTTTCTACATCTGTTGAACATTCTTATTTTTTCAAAAGTGAGGGAAGAGCTAGGTGTACTCTCAAAGAAAGATGTATTGGTATGTGCCACTTGTATGGGTCATATTTGAAGGGATGTTTTCAGCTTTATAGCCCAACTTGAAAGTATTCAGAGAACAGTCCGGGGTGAAGAAAAATCGTGATTCCATTATTTACTTTTCACCCCACTTCTCAAACTCGATTGATGTGACGTGCAAATTTAGAGTGCTGCATTATAGAAGTGTCAAGAAAGCATGTGTGCCCACCAGCGAAATCCGATAAGTACAGCGGGGTTATTATTCTTAGGCCAATCCAATATCCAGGGTATTTGGCAGCGTAAGTTATTTTTACAACCCTTTTTGAGTATAAATTATTTTGTCATGAATAAATACGCTAGGCGTCCCTACAACTACAACTTCGGGGGCGACTCACTCTAATCACCTCGAGCTCTGTGATTACTGTGTCTTCTACGACGATCGATCTCTAAGATTTGACATTCCTGTCCTGCTCGTCAATGCAGCAATGACAAGTGATTTAGGTAAGTCAGCACGCCTTTTTATTTTTATATTGAATTTTTTTGACTTTTTAGCACTGTGACGGGAGATTACTTTAAGCAAACACTTCTTCATGGTAACCCATGGGCTGTGTTAACACTAAGATACTGTTCAATTCAGATAGGTCCTTGAAACGTACGAAAAGTACAGTTGTTTTACAGCATTACGCAGATTTCTTCTGTATGATTAAAAAATAGGACCAATCTCCTAAAGCGATTCAAAACTGGCAGTAGCTAAAGCTTTTGATAATTTTGTTCTTACAACATTAAAGACCTTTCACAATAAAGTGATCCTCATCATGGATGTTTTCTAGCAATTATTTATAAATAAAATTCTCGATGTAAACTTAATCATAAATTTCCCCTTACATACAGTCACTTCAAATACCAACATCTTGCTGTATCATAACACGAAGTCCTGTATTTGACACTCATTCACAGCAGCTACTCTCCCTCCCTTTGTAAATTACGAATAGGAGTACTCTCTGATAATGGATCACTTCTTCACAAATCCATTAACATTAGACGACTTTCTATCCGAACAGTCTCTAAACATGAGTAGTAGTGTTCATGAATAGGAAATATCCAAATGTTAACGGAAAGTCTTTACTTGCAGAAGACAAACGGTAAAAAGTAAAAATGTGTAGATAAATTCCCTAGCAAGGGTCATTTTTGTTTAATTTAATATTGGTCAGTACATTCCTACCTGAAAATATTGAGAGGATCCCCACAGGGTTGAAGAAACCCTGAAACACAGGAGGGTCTATGCCTGAAAATAGTGGCTCACTATTTTTCACCTACATCCTAAATTTGATCGTATTACTTTTGTCTACGTGCAATTTTAAGGCGTCGGGTCAAGGAAGTGTCAACTTGAAAACAAACCTGCCGACCATTGAAATACATATAAAATAGGAGCTTTATCATTTTCTTGGCCAGTCCCATGCCTGGGGTATTTAGGAGCGTAAGTGATTTGTACCACCCTTTTACAGTATAAATTATTTTGTCAGTCATAAATACGCTAAGCGTCCAGTCAAAAATGACTGAGCTTTATTCCTTACTTACCATTTTGGCCGACACACTCTGATCAACTTGTCCTTTATGATTCTGGTTTCTCCCCAGGAGTTCCTTACTTCTACTACTAGCAACAACACAAAGTAGCCTCGACCCATTTTTCCACTAGCGTCCACTTCGCTTGCGGCTTCAGAGGTGCTGTAAGGTGTGCTGGGGCGAGCAAGTGTCAGCTCGAACACCTGCATCTCTAAAAATTGCATGACATGAAGTTGCCATCCCCCGAAATCCCTTTCTAGTAGAAATGAAAATGTATGATAAATTTATACAAAAATTACCCATGGTAAACTATATAAATAACGGACGACACACTGACCATTAACGTATATTTATGGGCAAGGGCGAGAGGAAAGCCAAACATCAACGGGCGAGGCTTGCTGAGCCCGTTAATTTTGGCTTTCCTCTCGCCCGCACCCATAACTAAACGTTAATGGTCAGCACGGAGTCTGTTATTTCCATTATATTATCAACGAACCAAAAAACCGTCAAAATTTACGAAAATTTCTCGTGCGAACGACAAAAGTACCTGAGGTACAGGTAATGATGTAGGCCTATATAAAGTCTTCGCAGTGGGAGGTAAATTAATGGCGTCATTCGAACGTTTTTGGACCCCCTAGAATATCGTCCATCAGCACAACAACAAACCTTCGGGGGATTTCGGGTCAAAATCTGAAACTTCAGGATGTGAAAAATACGCTCAAACTTTTACTTTATTGGGGACATGTTTTTATCGATATCTCGCGATCCGTGCGCAGTCGCCACGTCAAATATCGACCGTTGGCATTAAAAATGTGTTTTAAAAATGTTACCAAGTGGGAGTGCCTCTTTAAGGAGTGATTTTTTAACAAGCGTGGATCGGTGATGACGGCCGATGTACAGTGGCTGATGGTGGCCCTTCAATTTCATGACCTGAACTACGTAATTTTGTATTCTTGACATCATCATATATAATCGAATTTCATATCAGGAGTAGCGTACCCTAATTCATGCCAATAGCCGATTGGGCTGTGCATGACCATTACCCATTCTGCAGCTGCTTGGTAATAGGTAAAGTGAAGGGCTGATGGCCAAATCTAATTTGAGCTTCGTTTCGTTGACCTTTTTTGGTATCTTTGATGATATTTTTTCTCAGTCTATGTCCACAATTATATCTTTAAGTCCCGAAAAGCCGTTTTCGTACAAGGGCTACTCCGCTACTATTCCCGACAATACTAGTTCTCTCTGTTGCCCGGGCAGCGGGGACAGAGTTTATAAAAGCAAACACGCTCAGACAGTCGAGGGGTCAAGCCATTACCATACCGTGGAACAAGTCTCATACATTGGCTCTTTCCATGAGATATATTCTAGGTCTATTATCTGGCATGTAAGGCACCATTTCACATGCTTAGTAGGAACTGGTCAGTTTCTTCAGCCTGGGGTCGGTGGAGTCACCCTGTTTTTGACTTTGGTGATGTGGGTCACCATGTTTTTGAAATGCTAAATGGGGTTGTAAGTGTGTTTCTGAATTACAACATGGAGTCATACTTGCCTTAAATAAATCATGCTAGCCACGAATTTTATCATTCAGTTGCATTTGCCGTTGTGCCGTTGATCAGCAGTGTCTTTGTGATGCCTCTATTGTCTGCCGTTTCAACTTTTTTATATTTTATTGTATGTATTTTACTGCGAGTGATAAAAAGACAATTTTCCATCATATGGACAATCAAGTCATTCCTATTCTAACTCTAATTCTAATTTCTCCCGCGCGTAACTACTTTGGGGAAAGATATAGCAGAGATATCTGGATGTTTGGAAGTTTGTTTTGCAAAGCATCATACCAGCCTGAAATTGCGTCATTCAGTCTTTAGAAAGCGAAAAATGAGATATTTTTCGTTCTTATTGATGCAACTGTTTTCCTTTCTATCACAGCTTTTAAGTAAAAAGTGGAGTTTTTCATGACTAAAATTATAGCTGAAAAAAAGGCAGCTTTTGTCATTATAAGCCGTGGTTTTATGGTTTTGAGTTTCACTCACAAGTGTCATATCATTTAAGTACTAACATGGTTGTCTATGGCGAAACTTTGAATAGTTTTTTCCAATACACAGCATCTGGGCATTTGATAATTTTTAAAACTGATATGAACATACTTCACTAAATAGTGATTGAGAAGGCAGTTATGTATAAGAAATTTGATTTTAATTTCTCATTACATCACTTTGACGTGCAGTCAGCAATATAATGCTCACAAGCACAAACTGTAAATGATCATCAGTCATTAAAATACAGCTGCTTCATTGCATAGCCTTAGAAAACTGTTTTATGAAACATTTGTTTTCTCTCCATGTCAGAGTGATTTATCGGTATGATTTGCATCGAGTGAAAAGTTGAGCCCCCTTTATGGTACTCTGAATAATGAAAGGCCGCCATTGAACAGACTGTATATTTTCGTGCCCCGCCCCCATTTTCTCTTCTGCCCCCTGCCGTTAATAGTGCTTGTTCCCTAATGTTGACATACATTTGTTTCCCTGTTCGCCGCTGCCTGTCTTATGTCATGTAGGGGAAACCTTTCAACCAAAAAATGGGAATTTACAGTGAGTTGTGCACGCAGCATGCAAACTAGTACAAAAGGACTTCTCTGAGCGGGCATGCAAAACCAGAATCGCTAGAAATGGTCACCTCGTAAAACAAATAATTTTCAGCGAAGCAGGGGCAAAAAGTGCTCTCTGTCCATCCTCCAAGCCCCACCACCCTCCCCTCCCCAGTATTGTCAAACACTAACAATAGACCTCGTTAACCTAGGAACTGTGTCTCCCCTCTCAACAACGTCTTCAATACCAGTGAAATTGATTCCATATTAGGCCAGATGGTAATAAAATTGATTTTACATAATGTGAGACATATTGCCCATGGTCCTCCAACACCACCTCAGCACGGCCACACAGTTGGGGCAAGTAGATGCTTCATAAACCCTATAGAAACAGCGATTCTTGACCTTAGTCACTGAACTCAAACTACATAAATTGAGGCCAAATAATCTTTGTTGACAAAATGCTTTATTGTTGAGACAGTGGGGAGCTGACAGTGTCCTTTCTCCGGCAAACGGATACAAATGGATAGGAACGTTTACGATGATAGTATGGATTATTGAGTAATGTCGTAATTTAAACGAAAGTGACTGCAGTTCAGCCACACACATCCAGTAGACAGCTATGAACGTAAACTCGCACTTTCACGCGGTGGAATCTGGCCTCGTCATTGTTAGAAACTCCAAATTCACACTAAATTTCAATATCTTTTGATAAGTAGGACAAAAAAGTTAATTTAATCCTCCCGCTGATTCCAACCGTTCATTCTCTCACCTTTCAGTTATAAGATAAACCACGAGCATACATTTTCTGTTTACTGTTTTAATTTGTTAATACTTTTATTATCTTTATTTCATACAAAGAACAAAAGGCAGTACCGCTTTGTTACCCCGACAACTTTGATTGGGTCACAGAGCTAGGTACTCTCGTAAAGAAAACCGAAAGTCGTGGTAAACTGGTGGTATGTGAAGATGCCTTGGACATCCTACGTTCCATCGATGGCCTCATCAGTCCAATCGCTGTCACTGGACTTGCTCGATGTGGAAAATCATACATAGCAAGTGAGCTGATTGAACCAAGACCGGATGAATGCGTATTTAAAATGTCCAACAAAATGAGGCCACTGACGACAGGTTTGTTATCATTATGGATGTTATTTCATTTTTCATAAACTACGAAATTTCATTCAGTTGGTTGGTTAGTTGAGTACAAATCTCGGGACCGAAGACACATTTTGCAAACAGTCCTATACACTAACATGCGCGTAAATACAACGCGTGTCTTTTGTGTTTGGAGTTTCATTGTCTGGCACACACGGATTTCTTGACTGTAACGTACAAGCTGTTTTACTTTGACACACAATATCAAAAGGATGTGAAGATTGCCGCACGTTCTCTTATCGTACATAATTTTTCAAAATAAAAACACTGTAGCAGAGCCTTTACCTCTCGAAAAAGTGGCAGTTACGGTAATTTTTCCGATTCAGGCGATTATTGGCTCAAAACTACGCAGCCCTGTCAACCTATTATGGAGATTGGAGGAAGCCCGTAGTGGTCAAGCACACCGCACACACTCGCCTGTATAACCTTAGTTGCAGTACGAACTACTTACTTGATCTAAATGTTGCTACACTACTGGAATTGGTTTGAAACGTTGTTTATAATCTTGCTATTACAACAATACTTTCTGAATTATAGCCTATACAGACACATAAAAGTTGTCTTTCATGGTAGAGTTCTCTGTGTAAACCAAGAGCCGCTCATTCCCCTGCCTCTGTTTCATCAGTACTTAACTATCTCTTTGAATTTTACCACACTGAAACTGTACAGCTAGTATAGCAAGACTAGAAACAACTTCCCAAACCAATTCCAGTAGGTTGACAACACTAATATGACCCTATTGACCCAATATTGATTTGCTGCAGAAATTTGTAGCAATTTACGCTAAACGGAAGAAGAAAAAGACAATTAAGTACGAGGCAACGTGATAACAGATCGATCCGTCCGATCGATCTATCTGTCAACCAATTTATCGAATTGATCGCTCGAATAATCCTATCGATCGATATATTGATTGATTCATCTATCATTATATCGATTGATAGATCCATCGTTCTATCGATCCATCTACCCATAAATTTATCAATCGATATATTGATCGATCGATAAAGCTATCTATCGATCGGTCGACCATCTATCGACCATCTATCGAACATCGATGGATCGAACGGTCGATCTATCGATTGAGTAATCAATCGAACTATCTATCTATCTATCTATCTATCTACCTATCTACCTATCTACTATCTATCTATCTGTCTATCTATCTTTCTATCTATCTATCTATCTATCTATCTATCTATCTATCTATCTATCTATCTATCTATCTATCTATCTATCTATCTATCTATCTATCTATCTATCTATCTATCTATCTATTTATCTATCTATCTATCTATCTATCTATCTATCTATCTATCTATCTATCTATCTATCTATCTATCTATCTATCTATCTATCTGTCTGTCTGTCTGTCTGTCTATCTATCTATCTATCTATCTATCAGGCGATTGATCTAGTGCATTAATCGCTTGATCAGATACATTTTCACTTATTTGATACGTTATTGGTTGTTTTGATGTGGTATTGGTTGACTTTCTACGTTATCAGTTGATTTACTCCGTTATCAGTTCGTTGATACGTTATCGGTAAATTTGTTGATACGTTATCGGTAAGGAATAATTACTTGTTATCGGTAAATCTTTACTTCGTTATCGGTTAGAAAAAATTACTACGTTATCGGTTCGTTACTACGTTATCGGTAGATTTACTACGTTATCGGTAAATTTTTACTACGTTATCGGGTTTGCTACGTTATCTGTTAATTACTACGTTATCGGTTGTCACAAGGCATGCTTCTAATTCGTTATAAGTTGTGGCTGATGACTCATAAGTTTCGATAGAAGCAATGTAGCCCACCGGCCGTGCGCCAGCTCTTTCTGTGGTGTTGGCTGTGCGCGCCGGCCGGGGCCGGTGCTATACCGTCCAATACGACAGAAAAGGCCGGCCCATGGGCCCATGAGACTGTCTGGCTTTGGCTACGCCGGAAGGCGGCGTAGTCAAAGCCGGACACTCGCCACACTCGTAAAGCTGAGCCCGGTGCTACAATTGTTGCAGTTACAGTTTTGATGGCTTTTTATGAATTCAACGTCGATCAACATCCAGTGATACTCATGACTGCAGTGCGGTTGTAGTTTCTCAGAGTGAGTTACTAAACTGGTTCTGCAAAAGCATACCGAAATGTTCTTTACTGTCGATGCTGCCAAACGAAATATCTCTCTTCGCCGTTTGTACTTACCAATCGCATATAATCATCAACAATGTCTTTGTATTTCGTGAACTATCAATTGCTGGAGATCACTACTGACAGCCTTTCCGCGGACTTACGTTCTAGAAGTTTTGCTCTTCGTGACAGGGCTTTGTGTTACCAGCTATACACACATACAGGCCTACCACGCAGAACTACATATCAGAAGTATGACGATAACCGTCAGGTAAACGTCACACAGACCAGACCTGACAGACTCACGGACATGTTTCTATTTTGTCTAAGATTTGATCAGAGACACACAGAGGCATATGTATGGGCTGACCGAGACTGCGAAGTTCAGAGCCTATGATACGCCTGAATCGGGGAAATATTACTTTTCCGTATTTATTTTGTATGGTAAGAGAACGTGAGGCAATCGATACATACTTTGATGTTGTGTGTTAGAGTAAAACAGCTTGTACTTTACAGTCAAGAAATCTGTGTGTGCCAAACACTAAACTTCTAAACTCAAATGACAAGCTCTCGGTACTATCTGAATACTGTATCGCTGATCGTGTTTACTTTGTAGGTATATGGATTAACACTGTTCCATTTAAAAAACGACTTGAAAACGGAACTGAAGTTACCGTTGTTGTCATGGACACTGAGGGACTTTGTGCGTACGACGCCCATACCCCGTATGACGTACAGATCTTCACATTGATTTCCATACTTTCATCTGTTATGATTTATAACAGCAAAGGAACTTTGACTGCTGAGGATATCAAGATGTTAAGGTATATGTCAATGTGTATTTCGCTGTGTATTTTATCTCGACAAATTTGCAGAACTTGATATCATATGTGTAATACGATATTTGTTAAAAGTGATAGATTTTTTCGGTAGAAAGCACCCAGGGGCAGATATTCGGACTCTCAACTTTTTACACTACTTTTCTGGTCTAATACTTCTTGGGGCTTATTAAAAATATCTTGGAGTAGCAGAAGCATTGTCTTAGTTTTTCGAAAAGTCGAAAATTTTACTTCCTTCATATAGACTAACAAATGGTTGGCCGCCGTTTTGAATTTCCAATTATATCGGTAAATGTTTGGTAAGCTGTTCCTCCAGTACAACACTTTGCACAGTGACCCTCCGCATTTTTATTCTTGGTTTGGTAAAAGAGTCGTTGAAAGTTTCATTTAGGAAAGTTTGAGCAAGATCAGATACGGCGCACACTAAATTATTAAGCTTAATCTCGAAAAATAAACCTATAAATTTCGCTCATACTTTGCTAAAGAAAACTTAATTTTCTCTGGCAACCGATCATAACACACGTGGGGTAACATTGCTCACTTCGGAATCAGAAAAATAAATTACGAATGATTTGTCGATAATTTAAATTGAAAAGAGTCGATATTTTCCATGTATTTTCAGTGCAAATAAGATTGTCGATTTCTTTCGTTCTGCAGTTTTGAAAGACAGTTTCCCCGAGCAATAGAGTATTGTCAATAATTTAGTGTTCGGAAATTTGCCGTCTGTTCAGGTATTTGGACGTTATATATGGTACCAAAGAGTGCGGCCATAATTCCCACAATCCTCTCCGTAAATACGAACAATTTTGCTCAATCTGATATCACCTTTAAGTTTTAACAATGAACATTTATCGTGATCTCTACATTCAGTTTCAGTTGTGGAAGCTGAGGTTATGATCTTTGGAGGCCAACTCCTCTGCAGTTGCAAATAATATATTAGCCATAAACCAAGCGCCTTTTATCTTTGTGGTTTTAAAATAACTCTGCATAGAATTGTGAGCCGTAGGTTTGAATACTTTGATCATGAAATAATTGAAGAGTTGGTCATGCTACATTCACTTCAGTACTTTTTATATTGGAGGATAGAGGGCGCGCACCTCTTTACACTTGTTACAGTAATCTTTAAAATCATAAAACTAAAATTAAATGGCCCACGGGGTCTCTCGGTTTATGGCTTAAGCATTGTACGCTACTGCAGAAGGGCGTGAGGTAATTTGTCACGGATATTAATGTATTTTGATGCATTGAGACATTTTCTGTGTAGAGACACATTGCATTAATTGTCTTTTAAACGCACGGAGACATGTTCTGTCTGATTTATTTTCTAGCTTGGTCGATACACTTGATCAAGTCATCAAGGGGAACAACTATAGTGACAGTAGAAACGCTCAGACTAAAGACTTTATCCAGTTCTTCCCTAATTTCATGTGGCTCCTTCGTGATGCGACCTTGAACTTTTCTTTTACTGAAGACGAGGAAGACGACGAAGATGACGAAGTTGATATAAAAGATTATATACTGAAAGAGGTAGGTTGAGTGAACAACATCAATTTTGTTGTAATTCATCGGTACAAGTAAGGGAGCTTTCAGTAATTACAGGAGGGTGGGCCGGGGGAATTTCGTGCACACCTGTACCGTAAAATGTGACCCTTCCCCTATCCTCCTGTCTAAAATTTGACCCTCCCCCTTGTCCGACATTCTAAAACTTGACCCTCCCCCAACCACTGCAGTATTCTCCCCAGGAATAACTGAAAAGGTATCAGCTAATTTACATAGCAATTGGTTCAATTGTTACGTTAAGGACAAATTACAGAGGGGAGGGCTGGTGTTTTGGAGGGACAGTCGCAATTTATCACGCAAGAATTTTTGAAGAGATATATGTTATTTCACACATTTGAGGGAGGGTCACCATATTTTGTGCAACTATAAGAAGGCAAGATGTGGCTGATTTAGTGCTTCATCCAAAAATATCAAATCATAATACATGGAGTCTATCAGGCAAATTATTGACAATTTTCCCCCACAAAACATGCTAATTCTGTATATTATATATGCTTGATAATGTATTTAAATGTACTTTGCTTAAAGCTCCATAAGCTGTATCTTTTGGCTACTTTTTCAGAACTTTAGTTTTGTTGTTTCCCTACACTTTCTGCACTGAATCCCTGAACTGTAATTTAATGCCAAGTATTTAGCATATCAACACAACCTATATGAGTATACTCTCCATTGTTATTGGTGAAAATCGTATTCAAGTCCGGACTAGAATTTATTTGTAAACAATAAACAATGATCACTACAAATTACAAGCTGTGCTGACAAAAAGAATACTCGAAATTTCAGCATGACAAACGGATTAGGGTCATACACGGTAGTTGATATACAGAAGCAGAATACTGAAAAACTTGCCACAAGTTACAGCTTATGTCCCTTTAAATAGGGAAGTAAAATGTGCATTCGTGTAGAAGAAATTGATTTCTGAATTTCATGTAAAAAGTTGGTTCACTATCCATGGTGTCTATGATGAAACTATGAATAGTTTTTTCCAATACAAAAAAATAGGTAAATCTTTGCATTTGTGTACTCTTGGTTATTGATATTAATATTCTTCATTAGACTACAGTGGTTACAAGTCTATGCTTGTGTAAGAAATTTGATTTTTCGTATTTCACCAAAATGTCAATTCACTGTGCATGGGGGTCTATGATGAAACTATGAATAGTTTTTTTCAGTACAAAATTAGATAAATCTGTGCATTTATGTGTGCTGGATTATTAAAATTATTGTTCTTGATTAGACTAGAGTGGTTACAAGTCCATGGTTATGCAAAAAAAAATTATTTTGGAATTTCACTGAAAAGTTGATTTACTGTACATGGTAGTCTATGAGAGACCTATGCACAATTTTTGTCAATATAAAAATTGACAATATCTTTGCATTTATGTACATTTGATAATTGATATACACTTTTCCACCTGTTGCATATGTTTTTGTCGCTTGTCGTTTATCAGTTTTAAGGTTACAACTGCATCTTCTTTGCTTGTGAAACTTGTGGATAATGTGTACGTATTTTGTTGGTGATTTCCTATTCAGGAAATATCACACAGACAATCAAAGTTTTGGCCATCAAATCAGTTTCTGTCAAAAGTGACCCTCCATCCAAGATAGGTTTATAAAAAGTGACCCTCCCCCTTGAGCTGTTTTCTAAAAAGTGACCCTCCCCCAATTCCCCAAACCTACCCCCTGTAATTACTGAAAGCTCCCTAACTGTAACTACATTCTTTCACTCTGCCAGTCAAACTACATTTAGTCTAATTTATTCTACATATGCAAATGCAAAATGCGTTGATGCAACTTAAAAATAAACTACACCCCCATTTTATTGTATTAAGTATGGTTTATATTGGCGATTATGACTCCGTAAAATCAGGGGCAAAATCATCAAAATTGAGGTGTCCGGTCATGAATAATAGTTTGATTTGGACTCGGATCAAAACTTCATCGTTGGTGGCATCCATGCCAGTCTGCATTTATCGAGCTTAATATCTCACATAGTAGTTAGATCTTTCGTGGGTGATACAATGTGATCAAACTTCCCTTGAAATAGTCGATGGTCAAAATCGTGTACCCTGTGACCAGGAACAGATAAAGTTTGAATTAATAGCTTTATTCCAATGCACACTATTGTTACGTGAGAAAAAAAAACGAATAAAAGAACGGTGAACTCAGCAGTTTTCTTTAAAACGGAGTTTATTACAAAACATTAAACCTATCGCTAAGTCAATGGATAGAATACAAACTGTAAAAGTGTACAGGCTACTTATCTCAGCCGGGACGGCAAATCTCCAAAGTTGAGTCAGACACTGAGACAGAGTAAGTAGTCCTTTAGCTTGCTTGCAGGCTTGAGGTGTAATAAGTCCGATGAATAAATCCAGCGTTGCTGTGAAGGTCTTGAAAAGTCTTGCAATTAATACTGCCGGAGTTTCCAAAGACTTGAAGTAACACGTCAGGGACACGATCCCAGATGTCTGACTGAAAAGCTGTGCGGTCCCCCATTTATACTCCAATGGTTATGTGAGAGAATATAAGAACAGTCTAGAACTTCTATTGAAGTATATATAAACTATAAACTATCTCAACTTACACGACTAATTGAATTTCTAGAAGGTTCCGTGAAGGACAGTTACCTTGAGAATGTTCTGGACTAATTAATCTCAGGTCATGAGTGTGGGGGAAAATGACTTACATAACACTATTTACTAGCCCTGAGAGAATCAATGTGCATTTTTGATACCAGAATGTGACCAGTGCAATACGTGTTTTGTAACAGTCAATGTTTCAGAAATTTCACTGTCATCATACATCTCAGTCAGAGAGAAATCTAGCATCTTCGTTTTTATAACCTTACCATGTTCAGATGTTTTTTAAAGTTACCCAGTTAATTAACAAGCCAAGACTTCAAGAAAGGCGTTTTGCAAATATCACCACCAAAATGACGCTTTCTATCTGACTGTAAATTGATCAATGATGACAGAAAGTATTGGATGAGGTACGCTGCACTTGATACTATTTTCACCTGCCGCCTTAATGAATTTCACGTTTACCAAGGATTTTATTCATATTTGAACGTTTACGCGTATAACGGTCCTACATCACAGACACGTTTATGTTCCAAGAAGTCGTTGAGGTTACATGGTATTTTGCTAATATCGTATAGGTGTTAAAGTTGGAAGAGGAAGATGATAAAACCCCAGATCACACTATACAGAAAAACCGTCAACGTGAAGCACTGCTATCATATTTTCCTGAGTTCGATGCCATGACACTGTCAATGCCATCACATAAGCCGAAGGTCTTAGCGCAAATGGGATTGCCTGGCACTCGTAAGCGATTGAGCTCATCATTCAATGATGGGGTCGATGAGTTTATTGAACGTTGTGGAAAACTGATGAAACCAAAGAAAGCTTGGCCTTACGTTGGAAACATTCATGGCAAACGTGAGTTTATATGTTAGAACCTAGCTTTTCAATCACACATGAAAGTACTACAATTCCATTGGTGAGAACCAGAAAATGTACGTAATCATAGGTTTCAGCAAACTTAGGCAAGCAAATTAAAGTAGCAAAGCAAAAGTTGAAAATACGTACGTTTACTTAATCCTCCCATAGAATGTTAGATAGGCCTTCTTATTAGGTTGTGTATATTTATGTAAACTATAATTTGGAATTGAATAGCGTTTTGTTGATTACTTTGCCAAAATTGCTGCTTATCTACATTTTGCATGTCACCAGTAGAATGACTCAACGATACAAGTTAAATAATACCGACTGATTTTGGGCAGTTTTGGGCGTATGCTCTAAAGAGTACTTTTCTTTTTTTCAAATAATCACACACAATGGCTTTCAAACAAAGCCTGCGACACTTTGCAAGCTTCGTATGAAAGTATGATTGAAATTATACCACAAGTAGTTCGGCCTTTGCTGATAGAGTTGTGATCTGTCAGTGTAGTGATGGCTTCACCTGCAGTTCACCCAGTCTTCCCTGCATAGATCCCTTATCCTCAATATAATGATCTCACTTTGTGAATAAGCCAAACATCAATGAGACGGATGAGATTTTTAATGACATATTAATTCTCTTAATTAGAATTTGCAGAATTAGTAAAGCAATACGTCGCTAATTTCGACTTTGAAGGACAAACACTTGACGTACATGCAGCGGGGGCCAAGGTGCTGGATGAACTCTTGTTCCGAGAACAAGAAGAGGCCTATAAAGATTACTGCAAGAACATGGACAGCTTTGCTGCATCCGAGCTTCCTTGTGAAAATCGTAAAATTGCTACCAAGCACAAAGAGTGTGTTGTTGAAGCCCTGGACAAATTTACAGAGCGCACAGAATGCTTCAACGCTGCCGATCTTATCGACAGGCAAAGGAAGCATCTACAGGTATAGTCGGCTTGTTAATATATGATTTTCATAACTATATTGCAGTTTTTACACAGCTTAGCCCTTTTAATTTGTCACCCTCTTTTCCGAGAGAATGCTCTACTGACTTTGTGTATAACTGCATTATCTCAAGGACCGCTGTGGGAGGGTTGACGAAGATAAAATTAGTGGTGGATACCTGCGTGCCATAATTGAGAAGAATAAACAGAAGTCCAAGGAATACTGCACAAATCTTGCCAGACAGTTGGTAGAAGAACACCTCCGCCCCTTTACAAGTGAATCTGGTCCAAGAAAATCGGGGATATCAGCAGACTTGAATGAGTCAATCGAGCATGTAAAAAAATTGTACAACCATCAAGGACGAGGTCCACGAAAGGATTATGTGTATAAGACAGAGGTAACAGAGGTATGAAATATTACATTTTAACGATATACAAACTGATGACAGTTTACTACTTGGAACATTTTGGATACGTTCCTCAAGTCATACGTCACACTGAATTGTGGCCGTTAAAGAAAGAACACATGTATTTTACCGTGTCCAAGTCTTCAAACCTTCATATATTTTTTGTGTATGTTCCATTCTGGTAGAGATCAAAATTTCAGTCGTCCATAAGAAGTTTGGACTTGCCAACAACATGTCCCTTATAAATCATCATGTCCCCAATGTGTGGCGAGTAAAAGAATTGTTTTCACATATTTATACGAAGCTAATAAAGCAAGCATCGACTTTCTTTTGCTTCATTTCAGAAAATTGCTGAGATTGCTGAGACTGTCAAGAGACGCAAAAGTCGCACCGAAGGCAGAAATGTCCCTGAAGCCGACGGCGCCAAAAGTGAAGCCGTAAACGTAGAGAGCGGAGAGATAGAGGTATGGACCAAGTGCTAATTGAAAGTATGCTTGTTAGAAAAGATAATAAGTTAAAAGTATACGATAAGAAATAACATCATATTATATTATATAATATAATATAATATAATATTATATAATATAATATAATATTATATTATATTATATTATATTATATTATATTATATTATATTATATTATATAATATAATATATTATATTATATTATATTATATTATTTTATATTATATTATATTATATTATATTATATTATATTATATTATATTATATTATATTATATTATATTATATTATATTATACCAAAGTGTGTGTGTTTCTCTCATTGAAAAGTTACAGCTATTTCGTGAGGAGATGGTAATTATTAAGGATAAGTTACCGCTTAAGAGGCTTCTTGTCATTCATTTGTTGATGGCAGAATGTATAGTACAATCACCGTTGTTCGGGCAGCTTCGAGGTGTTTCTATCTCACGGCTATACGAGAAAGTTTTTGGACAATTTAAGACCATAACCATAACTATAGATAACATCTTCAACAGCTTAGAAAAGCTTTCAAAATGTAAGGTTTCTATAGTTTGAAATCCACAGTTTTTTCATGTGCGAATAAAAATGGTTGTTTCGGAGAACGATAAATTGCTGATGACGAAATTGTTCTGTATTGTAGGAGAGGGAGAGATTCAGAAAACAAATTTTAGAAATGAAGCAAAACGTTGAGCAACACATTGTAAGTATGCAATACTATTAATAGAAAGCAAACAGGATAAGACATTTTTCTGGTTCCAATCTTATAACAACTTCTTTACATATCGTCCATGCTTAAAGTGGCACTCCCACTTGATAACATTTTTAAAACACATTTTTTTAACGCCAAAGGTCAATATTTGACGTGACGACTGCGCACGGCTCGCGAGATCTCGATAAAAACATGTCCTCAAAAAAGTAAAATTTGAATTCCGGTGGCCCACCTAAATTCAGCTTCCGAACATCAAACGTTCGGCACTGGGGCCATTGTCAACTAAGCTATGGAGTACGAATTTACGCTAACGCTGCTGTACGCCACAGTACCACTCGCGTTGGTGATCGGTCATGCCCCCCCCTGGGGAGAAATCCGAGTCTTACTGACCAGGCAAAAAAAAACGAAAAACAATGTTTGCTGGTTCCAACAGAATTCGCATAGGTGACTAGCAAAGTTACGTTTGGTTGATACATAGCAGCCGCCGCGTGGTACTATGCATAGACGCATGCCACGTGGCGGCCGCTATGTATCGAAGTCACGTAACTGTGTGGCAGACAACAAAATGTAGTCATCAGAGGCGGCTAATATTTTACTGGTAGAAAACTGATATCTATGTGCTATTGGATAAATATATAATACAACTGAGATTAATGAAAACGACAAAAACTAGGGAGAAGTTTTCAAAAAACTTACCTGAGGTAAAGTCTTAATACTGTATATAGTCTTCATAGTGGTACGTAAATTAATTGCATCGTTCGAACTTATTATAGACTCCCTAGAATATCGTCCATCAGCACAACAACAAACCCTCGGGGGATTTCAGGTCATAATCGGGATGTGAAAAATACGCTCGGGAAATGACATGTTTTTGTCAATATCTCGCGATCCGTATGCAGTCGCCACGTCAAACATGGACCGTTGGCATTAAAAAAAACGTGTTTTAAAAATGTTACAAAGTGGGAGTGCCACTTTAATAAGTCGTATCTGACGACAACCGTATAGGGTTAGTGACATTTTGTTTACCGCTGTAACGTGTGGGTCATGCTAATCCATTAAAGCATATATAACTGAAATTGAGTCTTAACCAGAATCGTCAATTTATTTTTGGAATATCTTTGATTGTTTGCAGGTTAATCTCCCCCTAAGCAACCAGAATAACCATTAACTTGGGCAGAGATTAACCGGCAAACAATAAGGGCGTTCCGAAAAATTGGCGGTCTGTCAAGACTGAGGGTTGCAGTCTATCCTCCGTGAAGGAGCGTTCAGTTATTACGGCCGGGGTGGGCCGGCAAAATCCAGGGGATAACCTTAAATTTGAAAACTGCAAAACGGGGGGGGGGGGGCATGTATTTTTCAAACAGTTCAGAAGGGGGGGTCACTTAACTTTCATAAGTATCCGTCCCGTCAAAAAGCAGTTTCAGTGTTCAGAAATATTCAGGGAGATAAAAATGATTCGCTGCATTATTTCATCCTCTGAAGTCATTTAACTGTAAATCTGAACAAAAGTAAAATTATCTATCACATGAACATCTTGACTTGGCAGCTATGAGGCTTGTTTTATTGTAAATCGAGCTCACTGAGGGCAAAGAACAATTCGTATTACTCAAATATAATGTTAGAGGTATAGCAAGTTTTGTCAGGGAAAGAATTAACAGTTACCTGTAGACTACTTGTACCATGAAAAGTTATATAATGCTTTTAGGTGAAATTCCAATACCATAATTGTTGTCAACATCTGAACTTTAAAATACCCTATTGGAATCAAATACATTTGTATCAATTATCAAACACCTATAAAAGCACAAATTAATTTAGTTTAGCATTATACAAAAAATATTCATAGTTTTCTCATAGACTCCAATGTATAGTGAATCAACATTTCAGTGAAATTCCAAAATCAAATCTCTTACACACATATCAACCTTTCAGCATCCTAGTCGAAGTACTTTAAAATGAATTATCAAATGTCTATAAAACACAGATTTATCTCTTTTTGTATTAGAAAAAAATATTCATAGTTTCCCGCATAGACTACCATGTATATAGTGAATCAACATTTCGGTGAAATTCTAAAATCCAATTTCTTGCACACATATCCATTTGTAGTCTAATCAAGTACATTAATATTGATAATCGAGAGTACATAAATACATATATTTACCTACTTTTCTATTGGAAAAAATATTCATAGTTTCCTCATAGACTCCCATGTATAGTGGATGAACATTTTTGTTGAAATTCTAAAGTAAATTTTTGTCCACATATAACTCTACTCCAATTAAGTACATTTATGTCAAATATCATGTATGTATAAATGCATAGGTATAGTTTTGTATTGAAAAAGGTATAAGATAGTTTCCTATAGACTACCATGTATAGTGACTCAACATTATCAACAGCTGACTATCAATATAATTAAATCCAAATATCAAAATTTTGTACACACACTTGCGCAAAAATATTGTGATCCACCTGTAATTTCTGTCCGATCCCTTTGAGGGGTAATTTCAAAATTATAGCAACTCACAAGGGGAAATTTGAACATTAACACTTTGTGAGTTGTAAGGAGGATCATTTGTGAAAAATTTGAGCATCCCTCTTCATTAAATCGCCCCCAGAGGGCAATGTGGGGGGGGAGGGGGGTCATAAATTTTTTGTGCAACGGGTAGGGGGGTTCAATTATTTTGACTGATGCGCAGGAAGAATTTGCCAGCCCGCCCCGGCCATAATAACTGAACGCTCCCTTTTCGACCTCTGGATTCATTTGAAAGCAAATAGAAACTATACTTAGCAAATGCAGAATATAAGGTGTCGCCATCAACAATATTGGTACGACCTACAACAAAACAGACAATCTTGACATGCTGCAGATATGATTGACACTAAGTACTCGCATGTACATCATTGTGCCTCTTTGGAGATGTTTCGTGTTTATCCGAGTGGTGACCGTTTCCAAGAGGAATTATAATTTTCTTTGCTTGTTTTTTTTTATTCAGAGGAGGTTAATGCGTGAAGACGTTGAAAGGCAAAAACAACAATCTGATGATGACAACAAGGAAAGAAGTGAAGCCATAGCAAAGAAGATTCAACAGCTGTATAAAACTCATCATGAACTTGCCAAACAACTACAAATGATTAACACAGAGCTCTCAAGAGAACACGAAACGTTAATAGACGAGCTGACAAAAAAATATCAGCGAAGAATGACAATGTCGGAGAAATCTCAATAGAGAACTTGATAGTATCCCATTAGTTGATTTCTATACTTCATCGGCAGTATCATGCTATTGGTTCAAAGGATGGACATTAAGTAATTTTTTTCTTTTATTATTTGTCTGCATCCAGAATGCTAGCGAAAGTGTGTAGAAGCTGGCGGTATCAATTATATGACCATTGATGATCGCTACATTTTTCTTGGACACTATCTTTTACTAGTTTTCCTTTTTGTGATTTTCGCCTTTATGTAGCCCGCCCCATTTCGCGAAGGCATGGCAGTATTCTGTTACGTTTGCGAATTTACTTTCATACCACCAGAGATTCATACCTTTGTATTGAGCTGGTCTATATGTTGTTCTATGATTATCTTTGTCGAGCAATTGGCTGCTGCTTTACAATTTATTCAAGCAATTGTGCAACACCATCTATTTTATATCTTTCTTATTTTATCATGTTAAAGTTATTCAGAATGTTTCGATATGCAGTGCTGTTAAACTAGTCTCTTTGCATCAGACTAAAAGATTAATGAATTATTTTTTTGTCTCAGATTCTAATCGGACTACAGTTAACTTTGTAGTTTATGTACATGGAAATTGCTTTTAATATACGTTGGACTTACCAATATATCTTAGATTGATCTGAAGGTATTGTGTTTATTACCAGTTTCCTATATTTGCAGTGAGAATTCATTTATTAAATAGCAGCCTATTCAAATATTAAATGAAAAGTATATGAGAAAGTGTTGTTGTACTATAAATTGTAATACGAAATCAAAAGTTCCCCGTCGACATTTCAGATGATGAAACAGGATTTGCTCCTTTTGGTGACATTTGATGTTCTTTAATTTTTAAATTTTTATCAGGATAATTGGTAAATTATGTGCAAAATAGTTGCCGCAGTATTTTGTGATGTTTTCAAATAGTGCGAAAAAAGCAGTATATTTTATCCAGCAAGAATGCTAATAAAGTAGCGGTATCATATGGTCTAATAATAGCTCGGTCGTGATATTTGACGCTCTAACACAGACTCAGACACAGAGACAGGCACACATTATATATATCTATATCTATATCTATATATATATATATATATATATATATATATATATATATACACACACACAGACATTCTTTTTCGTAGACGATGTTGCATTTTAACAAAATAAAAGAACATTGGGTTGTGGGTGGAAAAGCGAGCCTGACACCAATGCAAATTCAAGCAGTGATTGTCTGTTTCGCAAATGATGAGTGACAGCATACCTAATTTTGACTCACAAAAGTAAATTGGTGAATTCACCAAATAACAATGGATTTGTCGCTTTTGGTCAATCTTGACGGGTGCGGCTAGCTGGCAGGGTACGCTTACCTATTCCGGACACCTGGTACCACCACTATTTCGTGGTTCAAGATGACCCCATTGCCTTTGTCATTTTCGATATATTCCTTTGACCTGGTAAATTTCGTAGTTACCTTGAATGATAATGATTATTGGATCTGATTTGATGTCTATTACTCCAATCTACCGAGCAAACATTGGTCATTTAAAGCGGAAATGCTGTTTTTGCTTAACGAGGTATCGGGGTGAAGGGCGTAGCCCGTGCAATGACTGAAGTGCCTACGAGAAACGATGTCGACAAAGTGCTTATCATGGTCAGAGCCGTACAGTTGTATCATCATATGTCTTGAGGAATTAACAGTAAAGATATGGTGTAGATGATGTTCTGCAATCTATTTAGAGCATAAATCTGTCTCTGTCTTAGTCTATTTGTCTCTGTCTGTCTCCGTGTCGCTGTCTGTCTGTCTGTCTGTCTGTCTGTCTGTCTGTCTGTCTGTCTGTCTGTTTGACTCACTCTCTCTCTCTCTCTCTCTCTCTCTCTCTCTCTCTCTCTCTCTCTCTCTCTCTCTCTCTCTCTCTCTCTCTCTCTCTCTCTCTCTCTCTCAACAAACATCGCGACACGGATTGATTAGCAAAGTAATGCTATCATTTACCTGTGCAACTTGCAAAGCGTCGTACATGTGCAAACAAAAATGTGGGAAATTGGAAAAAAAACCCTGCTCTGTGAAGTTGTGCACAAAGTGTTGAATACGCAGCGAGGTCCCCTAAAATGCTTGATTTAAAGAAATACAATTTTGTATGATAAATAATAGAAACCATTTTGCCATGAAATCACATTTTTGAACTTGAGGTTAAGCGGACGAGTGATGATGAAGCAACCTCCATTCAAGGTGTGAAACTCAATATGGGTTAACCGTAACCCTGGAAGTTCCGATAAGAAGTGCGCCCTCAAAAAGACTATATGAAAGTTTCTTTGTTTCTTTACTGAACGTGCTTAGTGATTGCTTAGACAAGAGAAACGTGGAATTAAAATACACGAACGGATGGTTAAAATTACCAGACTAGAGAATACAGACCCATGGTCAGTCATAGAACACATTAATTGTCATTACCAAACGAACTGTGTTTGCATTTCATTCCTTGTTGAGTGCCGGAACTCCCAGACTTCTGAGTCTGATTCAAATTATTATCATAGGGGGAACTTTCAGTGAGGCCCAGTGTTCTACAGGAGGGAAACTGACGAATCTATGAACTAATTTTTTATAAAAGCTACAACTCCTCCCCGACAAAACTAAAAACAACACCAACAACTTGAACAGCAACCGGGAAGCAAAGGCAACGATACATATGCTGTCTTGACACTACTTTGTTTCGTTCCTCTTCATGAAACAATCGTACGACTGAACGGGGAAAGTGACCATCAAACGTAGCTTCCCTAAGAAAGGTTTTCAAGCGTGTTAGAATTTTTCATACATATTGGCTGAGGTTGAAGCACAGTCGCTCGAGAGCTATTCAGCTCTGGGACTATTCGCCCCATAGACGAGTATACAGAAGCGAGAAATACCCCAAGTCTGGAAACAGAATGGCTATAAAAACCACGCCATGTCACATTCCGTGTCCGATTTCACTGTGAAAATTAGCAAGTTCGCCTATCATGCAACCGTCGATCGTTCCCTACCATTCTAAAAATTTATACCTGATACTTTATCTGATTCAAAAACGCTCGTTTCGTGTGATTTTCGGCCGAATTCGACGGTTACATGATAGATGAACTTGCTACTTTTCACGGTAAAATCGAACATGGAAGTTGACATGGTGGCAAAATCCCTATACGAAATAGCCATTCCGTTTCCAGACTTGGGTTGTTTCTCGCTTCTTGGGCGAAGGGTCTCAGAGCTGAATAGCTCTCGAGCGACTGTGGTTGAAGCCTTACAAAATCTGAAAATGTACGATTATCCGTGTCCTGTGACTAAAGAATCGCCAGTCTTGATTTGTGTACACTTCGAAGTGTACATACATACATACATACATACATACATACATACATACATACATTTAATTCTACTACAGTTTCACTAGCACCTCACAATTTCATTGGAGTAATACACATAACTGTGCTTGAAATCTTTACAATTGTGTCAACAGAAGATGTGGAAGTATCATCATACAAAACATTTGAGGGCGTATTTTGCGTTATGTTAGACTCTGATGCAAAATGTATTCCTTGCAGGGTCATATTTAGTTTTGCATGAGTATTATTATTATTATTATTATTATTATTATTATTATTACAAGTTTAGGGGCTATAAGTATTATATAGAAATCTAATAATAGTGCATTGAGGCTGTGTGGGAATTCTGATAGAGAGGTGCTGTATATTTTAATTTTCTCAATAGGGGTGACTTCCAATTGATGTAGCCTACGTGCAGCGCAGTTTTCTTGCATCAAAAGTCTCTCTCTCTCTCTCTCTCTCTCTCTCTCTCTCTCTCTCTCTCTCTCTCTGCATCAAAAGTCTCTCTCTCTCTCTCTCTCTCTTTCTCTCTCTCCTATGAAAAAGATTTCCAATATAAATTAACTGTCTGTCTGTCTGTCTGTCTGTCTGTCTGTCTCTCTCTCTCTCTCTCTCTCTCTCTCTCCTCTCTCTCTCTCTCTCTCTCTCTCTCTCTCTCTCTCTCTCTCCTCTCTCTCTCTCGGCATGGCAGTGAAATTGCCATGCTGCGACCACCGAACGAATATTTTCCATACA
Organism: Ptychodera flava; assembly: GCF_041260155.1. NCBI lineage: Eukaryota > Metazoa > Hemichordata > Enteropneusta > Ptychoderidae > Ptychodera > Ptychodera flava. The sequence goes on from NW_027248280.1 coordinate 6,903,868, forward strand.
TTAGGGGTAACATTAAAAGTTCATTATATAAATCTAACCAGTGTAGTCTGGCAGTGTAGTCTGGTAGTCGCGTTCTTCTCTGTTGGAACATGCGCGCGCCCTTCAGAGGCGCGACGCGATTCCCAGAGCATGCGCAATTGAGAGTGCATGCGCGTGACAGTAGAACGTCTCGTGCTATCGTGTCGTTAGCTTAAAAAATGATGGAATGTCAACAGAAACTGGAATTACTGCAGAGAATACTTTTCAGGATATCACATGTGAGTGTCCTAGGTACCAAGTAGGACGTTTAGGAAATCCTTTCAGAACTTCACGCCGCCTGTGGCCATTTTGTGGAGTATAAGCTTATAAGCTTACGTAACTACAGCGTAAACAGTATTTCTACTTTACATATTGCCGGAACATATGCGATGGAAATGTTTGCGTTTCACGTCATTCAGATGGAAATGCCGCTCTCTACTCCAAACTTTGAAAAAACAGGGTGACAGACTTTGGAATGCTAACTGTTGAATAACAATGACGTAATTTAATGGGAAGACATTTGTATTCGATCACGGCTACAGTACAGTTTTTGATTCGAGAACTCTCAGTCTCATCATGTTGGATTCACTGAATTCGAAACAGTCAGTTCTATGCTCAACAATCCAGAGGGTGAGTCGAACTCTTTCCTATGTCCATGTAGAACTTGTACAAAAATAAGGGAATCCACAGGCCTTTGGCGAATCAATAAATGCGTTTTTCACCAAGCTGAAAGGTGGAAATATTAATTATTTTGTAGCACGTCAGTAGTTTGATATGACGAACGCCTTTCACAATAATACTGGCTATTCCATTGAGCATCGTGCTACAGGTCAAAATCTTATTCCCTGGTTGATATACATATGTAGAGATTTTTATAGACACTATTCTATAGCTATTTACATTTCTTTATCACTTTTTGCGGTTTTGCGGTTTCCTGTTTTTTGTTAGCCGATTAGCCGGCACACGCCAAAACGACTAGTCTTTGCGGTTTTCTATAATTTTGAGTTGGCACGCGCCAAAACGATTAGTCTATTGCGCTCGTATTTCTGGGCACGTATAGTCTCACTATTTACCTCCGGTTGGTTAGTAACCGCAGTTTAATAGGGCAAACCCGGAATTCGAATCGACCACGGTACAAACAAAGCCATGTGCGCATAGACGTACGTGTATTTCCATACGCGTTAGTACACATGTGGGCTTGTTTGTACCGGCATCACGTGATTATTTGGGCGTACTGAGTCTGTAGAACACATCGCGTCCTTTTTATTCCGGAGTAGAACCATTGACAGCCGATTCTTTATATGTAGGGTAAATTGTTGCAATAAGTGTTTCCTACTACGTTCGCACAAGTGAGAGCCCTATACTATGTCAAGTAGGGCAGTATTAAACGTGATATCTTGTAATATTTCCCCTTGTCTTGGCCTGCTGGGTTTTTAAAAAAGTGTTTAAAGGTATACAGGCACCATGTTCAAATTAAGCCGTTGCTACCATGGAAAGGGATCTTGCTAGTCATAGAGTTTATGGGGTCACGCCAGGTCACCTTAAAATAATGCACCACTACATGGTCATAATTTTACTATAGTTAAACAATCAGAAATAATTTGTCTTCATTATTCTTCCTGGAATGAGACAAAGAAATCATTAATTGTCAATCCATAAAATAAATAAGTACCAGCGAATCTTGGGTGCTAAGGGGAATTGGGGTCACAAAATTAATCTTAGATACTAGTAGAATTAATTTTATCACATAAAATTAATTTGAAGGCATAAACTTAATTCGATGAATGCCAAGTTAGTAATATACTACACAACACTTATTTGAGATGACTGCATGAACCAAAATTAAAAATGCTTGAAAAATTATATCTGGTCTATATAAAATTAATTCTAACACACTAAAATTAACGGAAAACATAATTTTGACCAGAATGGCCCCAATATACATTATCTTTATTATTATACACCTGCGTCTGCAATCTTTGGAGTTTTCTTCGTACAGTAAATTTCGGTATCAGAGGACGCAGAGTCCAATAACTTTGCCGCGGAGTACAATAACTTTGGTGTTATTGGACGCTATTTGACATTTGACCTCAAAACACCATTACGTCAATGCGGGGAAATACTTCTAAACATTGGGTACTTCACAACGTTAGTAGTGGTGAATCAAAAGCCTGTGAATTCGGGTGAAATTATGCTGCCGGCCTACAATTTCTCACACGTACACTGCGCTGCGCGGGTTTGAAATTTCGTTCTGTGCGCTTAGCGGACGCACTCAACGCGTTCTCAGTTTGCTCGCGATCGCTCAGTGCAGTGCGGGATGGTCATCCCCAAAAAGGCTTTAATTTTGATTTTTTCGAGGTAAAATTGGATTTAAAAAGGTGTATAATTATAAGGTTATTCCCAAAATACTGGGATTTATGTCCTTGAGTACATTTTTAATAGGAATAAGGGAAAAAGGAACATTTTCAATGCCAAAATAGTTACCATGGCAACTTGAAACATTAAAATAAGTCTGTTTTTGTGTTCTCTGACCCAAATTCCCCCACTAAATAATTTTCATATCAATCAAAGTAACTTTTCATGGAATATTGCAAAAATTGATATTTTCAACCCCTAAAATGGTTACCATGGAAACATGGGGCAGTGAAATCGATATCATATTTGGTCTTTTCGACCCAAAATACCCTAATTGTGAAATTTTCACGGAAATTGAACCTATTATTATTCGCGTTATTATTTCTATATAATACTTATATTAATTATTATTATTACCGGTATTATTATTACAAGTTTAGGGGCTATAAGTATTATATAGAAATCTAATAACAGTTCATTGAAGCTGTGGAAATTCTGAAAAAGAGGTGTTCGAATGCAGGCCCCTCGTGGCAGTCGTGGGCGTGCACAAAATAAGGCACAGCAACTGTGGAGAGTGTATGCCAGTGTATTTGCTGCAAATTTACCTTCACGCATGCGCACTCGTTTGCTAGTGTAGTATGCCAATATGAGCGTGCGCAATTGAGTTTACTGCGCGTGAATGTGTAGTCTGTACACTACGTCTCGTGCTATAATCTTGTCGTTGAGCTTTGCCTGTTGACAGAAACTGTAATTACTGCAGAGAATATTTTTCAGGACATCACAAGTGAGTCCCTAAGGTAACAATTGGGACGTTTAGGAAATCCTTTCAGAAAGTTCACGCCGCCTGTGGCCATTTTGTAGAGTATAAGCTTATACGTACCTGGAGAGACGGTATAGGTAAACAGTATTTCTACTGTACATATTGCCAGATAATATGCGATGGAATTTTGCGTTTCACGTCGTTCAATCATTCAGATGGAAATGCCAGCCTTCTCCAAACTTTGAAAAAATCAGGGTGACAAACTTTCGAATGCTAGCTCTTGTATAACAATGACGTAATTTAATGAGAAGACCTTTGTATTCGAGCTCGGCAACAGTTTTTGATTTGAGAACTCTCATCATGGCGGATTCACTGAAACAGTGAGTATTCAACAACTTTTTCATATGTCCATGTAGCACATTTGTGCAAAAATAAGCGAGTCCACAGGCCTTTGGCGAATCAAAAAATGTGTTTTTCACCAAGCTGAACAGCCTGAACGGAGGGTACCTAATTAGCATACATTAATGGGAGTTACGTTTGAATTCAGACAGCGCCCTCTAGTCGGAGATTGACCGTTAGTAATTTTTCACGGAGATTTTCATCACTGAATTTTACCGTCATCGTTGGTCAGTCGTATCTACGTTATGGTGATATTGAATGATACAGTTGGAAAGTATTCGCATGTAATTTTTTTAGGATTTCTATGCTTTGAAACTGTCATTTTAACGATATGATTGGTTTTTTGGGATCGACTGATGGCCCAAGTTTAGCGATGCCGCAAATACATGCAATGATATTTACGCCCAAAAGAAGACCTGCAATAGATTCTTCGTGGTTTTAGAAATCTTCAGACGTAATTTCAGTTTGGCTCAAGGTCTGGATACAAACTTACAGGCATTTAAACTTGACCCGTGAATCGGCGTTTCCATCATGGCGTCCTTCACTTCGGACGTACTGAGTACGTGTGTGCACAGGGAAGCCAGGAAGAACAAACAAAGAAATAAACCAACAAATAAATAAATAAATAAACAAAAACGATACAAACATAAAAGAGGCATACAAATACATAAATAACAAACAAACATACACACAAACATAAACAATGAACAATATCAGGAATAAATAAACATACAAACGGATAAACATCTTTTTATATTTATATTCTGTCTATCTATCTCTATCTATCTATAAGTAAGGCTCAGCGAGGTATGAGTAACCTACTAGAGCGTGCCACCAAGGAAGCAAGAGAAGGTAATAAAGATATCAAAGACAGAGTTAGACATATTGGAAATAAGTTTCTTAACCATGTAGAAGTGAGTGCTCAAGAAGCTGTATATTTGGTACTTCAAATGTCACTGCGCCATGCTACACGTGATTTTGTGTTTATTAATACATCACCACCAGACAGTCGAACAATTTTGTTGAAACCACTCTGTGAAATTCAAGGAATGCCTCCAGAATCAACTGACATAGAAACTGACAGTCTCATTAAAAAGTACCAACGTCGCCCAAAACCTCTCTTGGCATGGTGTCTGGCAGATTTTGCAGCTTGGTTTGACTTCCACAAAGATGACACAAAACATAATCAAACAAACCGCTATGATGACAATGATGATGATGAACTTGTAGAACCATCATCTGAGTCACATGTTTCATACAAAGTTGGTGGACTGATCTACAAAAAACGTCAAAAATGTAAAGTAATTAGATATGTTAACTTCCACAAAGCAAAAGAACATGAGAATCATTACAGAGAACTATTAATGCTGTTTCATCCTTGGAAGTCTGAAAGTGAACTCCTTGAGAATTGTGATTCATATCAAGAGAAATATATGCAGTTGAAGGCAGACGTAGATGCAAAGAGATGTCAATACCAACATAATGCTGAAGTTCTCCAGCAAGCAATAGAGAATCTGCAGAATGAAAACGCTGAACAAAATAATGCTGTGAGTACAGTACTAGTAGCACCTAATGCAATGATGAACAAGATGCTAACCAGGGCTCAATTGAAAACAATGGCTATGCATCTTTCAATCCAGACAAACCTGAATATTCAAATTATGATATTGGTCAAGACCTAGGTATTGCTGTCAATAACCCATGCATTGAGGATTTACAGCAACCCAGAATGAACAAGCAGGATTTCCATAATCTTGTAAGGAAACTAAATGAAAAACAGAAAGAAATATTTTATCATATTCTCAATTGGGTAAAAACTAAAGATGCTCATTTATAAATGTTTCTGACAGGTGGAGCAGGAGTTGGCAAATGTATGGTAGTCAAAGCAATATACCAAGCACTCTAACGATACCTTGAAAGTCTACCAGGTGAAAACCCTGACCTTATCACAATGATTCTAATGGCACCAACTGGAAAAGCTGCATACAATCTTGGTGGTACTACTATTCACAGTGCACTTCAAATACCTGCTAGTCAAGGTTTTCACTACAGAGCACTCTCAACAGATAAGCTCAATACATTGCAAGCAAAGTATCGAAACGTGAAAGTAATATTTATTGATGAAATCTCAATGGTTTGTAATGGCATGTTCAATTATGTGAATCTACGGCTGCAGCAAATAATGGGTAACAAGAAGTTGTTTGGTGGTGTCAGTATCATTAGTACCGGTGATTTGTTTCAACTCAAACCTGTGTTTGATGGTTGGATTTTTCAAGATCTAAATGTGAACTATGGGCCTTTAGCAACAAATTTTTGGCAAGAATGTTTTACAATGTTTGAATTAACAGAAATAATGAGACAAAAAGGTGATGCAAACTTTGCTCAGTTACTAAACCGACTTCGAGAAGGAAACCATACAGACAATGACATTAAATACCTTGAGACTCGTATTGTGCAATTGAACTATGAATATGAAACCACAGAACATGTTACTGACATAGTCCACATTTTCTACAGCAATGCCAGTGTTAATTCACATAACATGCTAGCTTTTAACAAATTGACAGGATTTAAGACAACCACTGAAGCAGTAGACACAGTTATTGGTGATGTTGATCAAGCTGTTAAAACTAAAATCCTAAACAGTGTTCCAAAAGCAGCTCAAAAGACAATGGGTTTACAACATACATTGCATATTGCCATTGGACAGAGAATTGACCTCTGCATAAATTTATCAGTTGAAGATGGCCTCATAAATGGTGCATCAGGAATAATCCGATTCATTGATATACTAGATAACAACAATGTCACCAATTTGTGGATTGAGTTTGATGATCAGTCTGTAGGCAGCAAAACACGTCATGACAAGAAACATCTACTGCACAGTGGTATCAAAGCTCAGTGGACTCCAATACAAAAAATATCAAGACAGTTCAAAGTAGGTCGTTATAAAAATGCTGAAGTCTTACGAAAACAATTTCCTATTCGTCCAGCTAGTGCGAAAACAATACACCTTTCACAAGGTGACACACTCCAACAGGTTGTTGTAGATCTGCCAAACAAAAAACAGTATCATCTACATTATGTTGCACTGAGTCGTGTAACTCATCTAGAAGGTCTTCATATTCTGAATCTGCATCGAAAAAATATAACAGTCAGCAGTGATGTTCAAACAGAAATGAATCGTTTACGCACTGAAGCAATGTTACAACCAAATTTACAATTTCTGTACGAATACGATGAGACCTATTTTGTAGTTGCACATCAAAATGTGAGATCATTACATGCCCATTATGAAGATGTTGCATGTGATTACAGTTTAACAGCTGCAGATGTGATAATTTGTACAGAGTCAAAACTGTCCCCAAATGGTAGTTCCAGTTATGACTTACCAGGCTATGTAACTTACAGACATGATGGGTCATCATCAGGAAATCAGAGATCAGCACATGGCACTGTTATTTACTCCAGACATGGCTATTTTGAAACACCACAAAGCATTGATTATGGTGGCATTGAATTCAAACTATCAAAGTATCAAACACCTATTGGTATCTTGCAAATTATTGGTACATATTGTAATCCAAATACTGTAATTTCAACTTTTGAAAAGGCGATTTTTAACCTGCATCTTAAACTTCATCCCAATGACCCCATTGTCATAATCGGTGATTTTAATGTAGATATGCAAGACAATTCTGTCAGAAAACAGAAACTTTTACAGTTAATGACAGAAACATATGATTACAAATAGCTGATACACTCTCCAACAACTGATTATAATTCATGCCTTGATCACATCTACACCAATATTGATCCTATTGAAGGTCATGTACTTGAATCTTATTTCAGTGATCATAAGTCAATATTTGCAGCCTTCAATTCACACACATAAATGTGACATTTGAATGGAAAAAAAATAATTTTCAAAACAAATAACACTCATTTCAAATAAGCAGAAATGCATGCTCATTTATCATTAGTAGACTTTCGGTCATAAATTGAGTCATCCCCTTTCTCACCACTGTTAAGTGATGTTTTGCGCCAAAGACTGAGAATAATAAATGTTTACACAAATTGTCATGTGTGATACAGTTCTCCACTTCTCAGTACACTTTGTTCTCAGTTTTGAAAATGGTCAGTAAGCCTGTAGATTTCTCATTCACATTAAATACCTACTCTATAATTTGTGTATGACAGTATTGACATTTCTTTGTCACTACTTACAGTCTGTACAGAGAGACTACTACTCTCTATGCTATTTATCAATGAAAATCCTCTTTTTAAATTGCATTCTATGTCAGATTATTCCCATAAACTTGAGCACAATGAGGCTCGCTGTCTACGATGATGATTTCAAGTGAATCAATAATGCATGCAAACAAATTCAAAATTTTTTGTATATCCAGTTTTTCTATAGAAATCTAAGCCTTACATTCTAAATTAGTGTGCACATTTAATGATCGCCTGTCTGATGAACATGTGCTGTTCCATAATTAAATAATTACCAAACTAACAGCTAGACGCACTTAAGTACGCCTACCTCACAAAAATAATAAATGTGCAATGGTCAAACACTATCCATGAAATATCTACACATCTCCCTAATACATACTGATAACCCACGGTGTCCACTCAAGTCTCACTTTGATTACTATTCACAACCACTTAGGGAGTCTATTTGCATTGTTTTCATTATATTGGTCAGATTCAGCTACCCAACTGGGTCAGATCTTATTCAGCGCTGCACATTAGCCCCAACAACAAACCTTCGGATGATTTCGGGTCAAAATCAGAAACGATCGTAAACCTTTGGATGTGAAAAATACGCTCGGGAATTGACATGTTTTTATCGATATCTCGCGATCCAAGCGCAGTCGCCACATCAAATATGGACCGTTGGCATTAAAAAAAATGTGTTTTAAAAATGTTACCAAGTGGGAGTGCCTCTTTAATATCAGAATTATTAAATATGGTATTATCATGGAGGTAGTTTGGTACCTCCATGATATTATCAATATAGTTTCGGCAAATTATAACTGAGGCTTTAACTTTCTTTTCTCTCTGACGGGTCATACAATCCTCTCTGGCGCATCCAACAGCATTAGACTGCGTTCACAAAGTCAAGGGCGGGGGTGTAGAAAATGTTCTCATGTTTTTACAGGTTCCCCCTTTCAACTCATAATAATTTTGGAGGATACCCCACCCGATATGAACTATATCTTCGATCTGCAGGGGTGACGGCGGACTGCACAGTTCAAGTTTCTGCATATGATAAAACAGATGTCACTTTATCCTGTTCAAAAATAAAAACTGGTCACTGGAAACAAATTGGAAACTCGGTTACTCCTCTCACATCTCGAAAAATCTGCATTCGATGAATGTTTGCAAAAGCCATTTCAACAAATGGCATTTAAATGCGGGGTTCTATAAATATCGATTCGGCTTAGGCCTATACGCAGCAAAGAGAGGCACAAACTCAGTCTGCTTGCTTGTTTGAGGGGGAGGGGTTGGCAGAGAGGGGTCCGCCGTATCCCTCAAAGTTGATTGAAACATTTTTTGAAAATGTAACATATTATTTTGAACACTTTGTGCATTCTTACACCATGAAACTGAAAAAGCAAACTTGCGTGTGATGAATATATGGCCGATATATTACTTAAAGCACTAGATACTCGAAAAAAAAGATTTTCGAGTGTCTATTCGTAGGGAAAAGAAAACTAAAAAGCGGTATACGCGACTTCACATGAACTTCTTCTCCTTCACGCAAAGTATAGTAGGGTGTTCTATCCAAAGTAAATGAACCACACGCCCATATAATTCTGTAAGTTTGCAACAATGGAACAACAAACCGCAGATCTTGTTATATTTTTGGTCAAATCTTTCGCGACACTTTTGTAATACGCAGACGTTGTGCTATTTACGTAATTGAGCTCCCGCGAAATCGAAAAACAATCACAGATTTCAACAGATTGTAAAACGCGGTACGATGGATGGGAGTTGACCAACAGCTAGCTCGCAACTCGAGCTTCAGACCCCACGTAACGGAAATTTTGCACTAGTAAAAACAAAAATCAGTGACGCCATGGCGGCATCGATATCATTAGGCCTGGGTCTTGTTTAGTTGAAGCTTACATATTTGCGTATTTCACAATATAAACACATTCAGAGTAATCAAACTATCTATTATGTCATATAAGTCCTAATAAACATGTAGTCCGTGATAATTCTGAAGCCCGCAGCTCCCATTTGATAGTCATAGTGACGTGATCAGCTCTAGGGATGTGACATTTCAACAAGAAAATTCCCACGGATTAACATGAAAACATACAAGCCACGATGATAAACTTAAAACCGAAAAAGAGTTACAGGAATAGAAAATATACGAGACTTAACATAAAACATCACATTTAGGCCTACTTCAGTTCATGGGCCTTGACAAAACTTTCTTTTTGGGGGGTCTATGTTCAGTACAACTAGACAGTAGTATAGAGGTTTGCAGAATGTTAAAAACACAAGCTACCACAACATTCAAGGCAAGACTTACGGCTTAGGTATTCACAATGGATGGAACAACCCTGAAAAGTAGCAAGCTTGATTTAATTGGTGGCCGGCCCGATTTTGGACCGCGGCCGACTGACAATCAACGTGATTGAATGTAATGTAAATAACATACCGTTTCTCTGATTATACTTTAGAACAGCTTTATAGCATCTTATTCGCCTTGAGTCTATCAATATGAGTCTCACAAAAATCATCGAGGTCATATCAAAGAATGGTTCTTGAGTGACTCTGGCCCGAAGCATAATAGATGTAAAGCTAATTACCCCAGGACTAATACCTCATAGCCAGTGAATATATATGCATACTGTTCCACTTGAAGTTACTCTTTGTCATCAAGTGTGGGTGATGAAAGAGGGTCCCATATGGTTTCAGTCAGAATCAACAGGTACAAATCAGTCTGGTTACTTCACACACCTTGCTTTCATATCTCTGCTGTGGAAGCACGGCAAATTATTGTGTATAGACTGTCAGCATAAATTTCCAAACATTCTGCACTAGATGAAAAGGTCAATGTACATGTAATCTCGATAGCTACGTTCGTACGAGTCCTATACTCTTAAGGTAGGATGTGCCTCGGGGACAGATATTCAGAATCAAACGTTTTACATTACGTTTTTGGTCTGCCTTCGAGGAAGCTCATTTCGAAGCTCATGAAGAAATTTCATTTTTCACTGGTTTATTTTTGTGAAAATCGAAAATTTAATTCTCCCCAGAGTTAACGTACAGTTTGCAGCCATTTTGAGTTCCAGGTGCAGGTAAATATTGGATAATTTATTTCTCTAATTCTGAATTTTGTCGCGTGAAACCTGATTTTTGTGCTTGATTTCGAACGGGAATGCTTAAGCAAAATTTCAGGTCTTTCAATTTCGAGGCGCGTACAAGGACACTAGTACTGGGACAGATATTCGGACTGATCACAGTCCCAGGTGGGCTATTCAGCTCTTGGACTATTCGCCCCGTAGACGAGTGTACAGAACTGTTTCTCGCTTCTGTACACTCGTCTACGGGGCGAATAGTCCCAGAGCTGAATAGCCCACGAGGGACTGTGGACTGATCTCAATTTTTTTACGATTCTTTCCAGATCTACATTTGTAGCTTAAAGGGATAGAGTAATCGGAACTGCGCTCAAAGGTCGTATGGGACCCATACGACCAATGTAAACACTGTATCCAAGGTACGATGGTGATTGATGAAAGTTAAAACACGTCTGTCATAATCTACATCATATGATTTAAATGTTGCAGCTATGATGATGAGGTGCATCTAGATATCTTGCACGAAATACATTGTTTGTAAACATTGACAAGAAACTCGCACAGGCGCAGCTCCAACTACGGTTTCCCTATAAAGCTCTCCGAACAAGAAAAAATTCACCATCTTAGTTTTCTCGAAAATCGAAAATTTTATTACATAAAGTTAGCACAGGGATGGCGGCCATCTTGAATTTCAAATATCGTAAGTGTTCGGTAATTTTGTGTCGCCAGTACCAAACTTTGCACGATGACCCCAGATTTGTATTTTTGATTTGCTGAGACATAGATTGAAATGTTCATTGAAGACAGTTTCAGCAAAAGCCTAAGTTATCCACTGCCAAGGCGCATATTGAAACAAACAACGTTCTTTTGACGCAAAAAAATGGCATGGTTTAAGCAATTTTACGTAAGTCAGGTAAGTTTACCGCCCAAGAGAGGTTTTCTGAACGCAGCCTGAAGCATATCGGCCTATGTACGCATATGGGCCTGTAGGGTGCATATGCGTTTTGTTGATATGTTATCGGTTGATTTGATACATTATCGGTTAGGAAAAATTACTACGTTATCGGTTCATTACTGACTACGTTATCGGTTGTAACACGCCCTTGGCGAATATAGGATGCGTGTACTCTATGACATGGCACACGCGCTAGACGAATGTATTAGGTCTCTATTATGTCTGTACAGTGAGGAAAACAGATGATGATCCCACTGGAAAATCCAGGCTGCTAGTTATTAATTTTAATAATCAATATGAAAATTACTATTATGATTAACTTTGATAAAATATGATAATGATGATGATGATGATCATCATCATCATCATCATCATCATCATCGTCATCTTCGTCGTCGTCGTCGTCGCTGGAACTAATCTTGAAGGTTTATACAGAAACACAGGAAGTGTAGATGAAGAGGATAATTCAGAATCGGAATACCAAGCGATCTTTATCATATACACGAGTTCTGTTAAAAAACAGACGTAACTTTTTTTAAATCGTGTTCAGGAACTGATATGATATCTCGGAACATTCACTGAGACACACAGGCATTGTAATTTATTGTCGTTTTCTTCATCTCAACTCATATCATGGCAGTACGACGTATCCACATTACTCACTACGCTCGATCCAGAGTTTTGAAGTTCCGTTCACTTTTATTCGGTGTACTCTGCTATAATCTCGTGTACAAAGCCAGCGGTGGCTGGCGTACACAAAAGAAACAAAGGCAAGGCAGGTACATGCCCACCGTGTTTTCACTCTGGCGAACATTGCATCATGCTGCTCACAAGCCATATGTAAGAGATAGTCAGTAATTAAAACATTGCATGAAACTCATTGCGTCTCAAGTTTGATTTTAACGCTAACCCTCCCCCAACAAACATTTTAATTTTCTAAAACCAGACGACGCAGCATATAGTTCGTGCGCCTTGGCCCACGAATAGGAGAAATTGAGCCAAACCCCCATATCCCTAAACTCGAAAAGCTGCCTTTATAGTCCCTAGCCCTGCGTACAGGTCTGTGTGTTCCTGGCGTTATATGGCCTCCGGAGGCCGTATAACGCTTGGAACACACAGACCTGTATGCAAGGCTATATAGTCCCCTGCAAGTTTTTTAAAAGTTGTTCGTTAAGGGCGAAGAAAGCGACTTCCGCGAATCGGATGTAGAAACACCCTCGATCATTTCCTTTCAAGTTTTTTGTTTTCCTTCGACTCGCCACTTCAATTTAACGTCTATCGAGAGGTCTTCTAGGGGCGGATACAGAAGGCAATTTGGCCGAGAGGACGTAGCCAAGAGAACGCCTTTACCACCTGAAAAGTTATTTTTGCCTGTCCTTCAATTTTAAAAGCACTTAAACCATGATGGACGATGATGGACTTTGCAGATAGCCACTCGCTCAAGTGGAGAAATTACAGCTTGTCGACAAGCTCTTCACAAGTAAGTGGGCAATATAAAATGTGGAGATGTCGAAAGCGTTACAAGTGTTATATCTGACAGACAGATGACCTTATGGAACAAATGTTGAACGAGAAGTTCATACTTTATTTTAATCACTAGTAGTGTAAGACCAATAACCCTACCAAATCAGATGTAGAAGTAACTGCACTAGTCGACCCCCCTGTCTGTCTGTCTGTCTCTCTCTCTCTCTCTCTCTCTCTCTCTCTCTCTCTCTCTTCTCTCTCTCTCTCTCTCTCTCTCTCTCTCTCTCTCTCTCTCTCTCTCTCTCTCTCTCTCTCTCTCTCTCTCTGAGTCTCTAGGGGCGAATGGAGGTTATTGGCAAACTTCATGTAGCCGAATGACCGCTTGTACCTGTTGAAGATCGAGCTCTTTTTAAATGTCCTTTGTTTAAAAAAATCGCTCAATGCAATGGACACAGCTGACAGAAGTTGCTGTTTGCCATACGCACAATTTAAAGGGTTAACCGTTGCTCATTGTTAACATTTTGACAAACGAATAAGGGGACAGAGAGAGCTTAAGGGGATGTTGATATTTGCGTAAGGACGATGTTGAAAGCGGCGGTCCAGAATCTAAGGTTTTCGGATGAGTATCTACTCTACCAAGTAAAACACTGGTGAGGTTTAGCATAGACAAAGTCTCTCTTCTACGGTCTATGGTTTCACATTTACATTTGCTTTATCACTATCTACACAAGTTTTTCTCACATTCCTGGCCACTGGGAGTGTGGAATCGACGGTGTGGGCAATCTATTAATCCCACCCTTCTGGCACCTTTAGTGTACGTGAAAGAAATCGGACACATCATTCAAAAAGTTCGGTATCGACCATAGTGAATTGAGGCGCGGTCCTATAGAAAGCACTCAATCTCGAGAAAGCAGTTTCTATGTGACTGCAGTCAGCTTATTTCTTCAGACCGAGAGTCTGTATCTGAAAGTAACGTTTCAAAATAAGATATGGATAATGATCCAGTACCGACAGGAACAATAGGGAAAAGCAGAACGCGATAACTTTTCGATTCTCAGCCGCACTGTAGAAGTTCGATGTTGATTTGCACGATTGTGTGGTTATGATTCTCACAAATTCTTACGAACGTGATCATGGAATTGGATCGGAGTGAATTCATTATATTTTAGATCTGAGTCCAGTCACCTAGCGAAGCCATCACAGTCAAAACCGCTCGACCAAAATAATCCTGCATAAAATAACACTAAAATATATTTTATGTGACGCTGCATCGGTTGGTCATAGCCTGGACGTAAATCTGATTGACATGAATGTGATTATATTTAAATGTGAGCATAGGTAAGAACTTTTATATTTATGCGCGAATTAAGCATTGTAATCCCGAGACGTTATTAAACATCAGCCCGCTTTTAATAGCCCGGTGAATTTTCCTAATAAAACATAAAAATCACGCTTGCTTCAATCCCTAAATTCTATAAGATAAATATAATTAAAAAGTTGAGAGAGAGAGAGAGAGAGAGAGAGAGAGAGAGAGAGAGAGAGAGAGAGGTGCATAGTTACTCTACCCAACGGGTTGAGTAACCATGATGTGTGTCACCTTTGCTGGCCTTTCAGTTTCTAGTCTCTCCTAGATAAAAAAAATCACGTTGCTAGCTTAAAAAATATCGATTAAAACATGTTTTTGATATGGCTTGCTTCAGTCACCTTACAGTTATATCTTTGTTTTAATTTATCTTGTGCAGAGAGATTGTTTTGCTTCCTTTTTAGGGTATCATGCCGCACCTTTGATGCAGGACAAGGGGAAAACGTACACGTACTCACATTTTTGGATTCTCGCCGAAGCAAGCGGCGTGCATACAAGTGCGCATGCGTCTACAACTAGGCAAAGAAGAAGTCTGGTAATAAGTCTCAGTGTCGCAATTTAGATAAGATAATATTTGAATTGACGATGATTTATAAGATCAATTTCGAAAACCACTCTGTGACTCTCCCTCTTATTATGGTGTACTTGAAAAATGAAGAAGATATTACAAATATATTTTGCAAAACATTTGATGAAGATGAATAAGTACTATATACAAATTAACAGAAATATTTGGAGACAGGAATTGCTAAAATCGTATGAGATATTCCATCTTGGCCCACTGAGGCGTGGGATTCTATCAGTCCTTGCTAATTAAATATGTTAGTAACTGATGAACCTTTATAAATGTAAGCACATTATCAAGACTCGCTTGTTCTGTCGGACTTTCTATAACTTTGTTCTCATTCGATAAAACGCTATTGAACAGCAGGCCTATCAACGTGTTTCTGGTAAAATACCTCCGAAATCAGTGTAGGTCGGTTGGAGGAATTTTTTTAATTTTCTTTTTATTGACCGGGACTACAGTTTTGAAAATGCTAAAAATGCCTAGGATCAGCGGGCTTTTGCACTCATATATTTTGTTTGGCATTACTTTAGTACTTTTTTTCGCTCAATCAATTAATATGATTGATTGATTGATTGATTAATTGATTGATTGATGTGAGGTATCGGTTTTGTTTTTGTCTGAGGTTCGACATCGTACAGCCTTGCACCATGTAGTGACAGAAATATTAATAAACAATAATTATAAACAAAAATATTTATAAAATTTAGTAATGGCAGGGTCTGTACAACAACTGCGTGAACTTTGCATAGATGCTTATCTCATTTAGGATTTGAGTGCAGCAGGGTACTTTTGTTAGTATACAATAATGATAAAAATTTGAATTTTTATCAATAAAATTTATAATCATAAATTAATTAATTTTTACACTCTTGCTATAACTAATAACTCCTTATACCCGCGTGCGGTGGACTTGACAGCAAACAGCAAGTTTAGATCGAACGGTTAATCCGTTTACGCCCACGCTCTTTATGCAGAATCATACTCGTCCGAACATGGCATTAATCCAAAGGTTATGTAAATACGTAAAGTAAATCATGAAATATTCACAGAGAGGGTAGAATGTACAGAACTGCTATTACTCATGCACGTGCATGTTCGTGTGGGCGCGGGGCTATCATAGACTCTTTAGCAAATGTCGTAGTGTTTTCTTGGACATCCGGGATACCTGGAATAAAGAATCGTAGTGAGTAGGCTAATCCCTTCGTTGAAAATCGAACCGCCTCGAAGCAGAGAGAAGTTAAGAGTTTCTCTTGCCTATTTTCCGTTTTTATTGACTTGTATAGTTAGAGGCGGAGGTGCCCTACATGATGCGCCAGGCACAAAGTAAGGGCTTTGATGGTAGTTCAAAGAGGACTAGATAACAAGAAACTTGCCATAACCTTTAATTGACGCAAACAGACAATATCGAATATTGCAAAAAGATATCGAGTTAATGCCTTTAACGTTATTGGATTTATTTGTAAATATTTTAACATCCATTTTCTATTTTCCAATAGGAATGTTTGGTCATATGCTAGTGCTTGACGTTTTTCACTTCACTCTGTTGCAGCTGATTCTGCTGAAATGGACAGGTTCATATTTTCGCCGCCGAGATATATTCCAATTATAAGTTGCTTTCATAGCGATGTTATGACTTTCTTTGAAACTGTGCCCATATTGATATCAATTTCTCAAATATACACAATAGATTTGTAACATTCATCTCTGGAAAATCCAGTAGTAAGACCCACATAAACTAGTTACCTCTTATCCTGAGACTTTAGGAAACTTGCACTTTCAAAATGCCAGTCAGTTGTTTCCGTCATAACGGCAGCGTGAACTTGACTGAAACTAGTGACATTTGTGAGGTTTCAGGATGCGCCTTGTCTTCCGAATTCCCTGCACAATTCTTACTGTAAGCACCACGGCCACACGAGCTCTCAAAATTTTTCTCCTTCACCACAAGGTGGGGGTCTACAGTCACTGGTTTTCAAATTAATAACCAGTGCCACTATACGCCTATTCAAACACGGGTCAGCGTCAACGTCAGTGTTACATTTGAGTTATCACTGTCTGCACAAATTGATTCTTACCTTTAAGGACGCGGACCTGTGGTGTATAGTGTGGAATTAGTGCCAAAACACGTGTATTTACATATTTCATTATGTTTACATTTAATATTGTTTTCTCATTTGTTTGGAATTTTATTAAATTATATTACATTTTTTTCATTCTTTCATTTTTTTTCACTTTTTTATTTTGTTTTATCATTTTGTTCGCATTTTTATCATATTATGTTTACATTTTAGTCTATTCTTTCATTTTGTTTGCATTTTTATTTCATTATGTTTACATTTTCATGTTATTCTTCTATTTTGTTTGCATTTTTATTTCATTTTATTCACAGATTAATTTCGTTTTCTCATTTTCTTTGCATTTTTGCCATATTATGTTACATTTTATTTCATAAACATACTGAAATTAGAATGTAAACAAACTAAAACGACAAAATGCTGACATTATGAAAAAAAATGCAAGCAAAATAAAAAATGAAGAGAATGTTAACATAATGAAAGAAAAATGCAAATAAAATGAGAAAACGAAATAACAATGTAAACATAATCAAATAAAAATGCAAACAAAATGAAAAAGATAAAATAAAAATGTAAACATAATCAAATAAAATATGCAAACAAAACGAAGAATGAAATAAAAATGTAAACAAAATGAAAGAATAAAATAAAAATGTTTTTATACTGAAATAAAAATACAAACAAAATACATTTGATTAAAAATGTGAACATAACGAAAAAAATCATATGAAAGAGAAATATATGTAATGTTAACACAAGTGTTTTGGCACCAATCTCACCCCATAGGAGTGTAAGTCGTCAAAGAAATTGGATACTGCATACTAAACGTTTGGTATCAACTGTTGGAAATCGAGCGCAGTCCTCAAAGAAAACACTAAGGGAGTCTTCAGTAATTACGGGGGGAGGGAATTTCGTTCACGCCTGTACTGTAAGATGTGACCCTCCCCCGTCCTCCTGTCTAAAATGTGTCCCTCCCCTTTCGGATATTTTAAAACGTGACCATCCCCTCCCCAACCACTGCAGTATACTGCTCAGGAATAACTGAAACAGTATCAGCTAATTTACATAACAATTGGTTAATTGTTATATTAGTTAGGGACAGAAATTACAGGAAGAGGGTCGCCATTTATCACAATAGCATTTTTTGAAGGAACATGATATTTCGTACATTTACTGGAGGGTCACAATATTTTGTGTAGCTATAAGAAGGTCAGATGTGTCTGATATAGTGCTTTCCTCAAAAACAATCATGATACATGCAGCCGTCTATCAAACAAACTATTGCCATTTCCACCCAACCCCCACAAAATATGCTATATCTGTACATTTATATGTTTGATAATATATGTAAATGTACTTTGCTTGAAGTTGGAAGTAAAACGTGCATTGTGTACAAGAAGTTAGATTTTAGGATTTCATGGGAAATGTTGATTAACTATACATGGTAGGCTATGAGAGAACTATGAACAATTTTTTTTCAACTATAAAACTAGCAATATCTGTGCATTTGTGGACGTTTGATAATTGGCATAAATTTACTTGATCAGACAAGGGTGGTTCCAAGTGCACATGTGTAGAAGAAATTTAATCTGGGAATTTCACCGAAATGTTGATTCATTATACATGGTAGTATATGAGGAAACTATGACTATTTTTTTCCAATACAAGACTAGCCAAATCTGTGTATTTATAGACGCTTGATGATTCATTTTTAAGTACTCGATTAGATTATGGTGGTTACAAGTCCGCACGTATGCAAGGAATTTGATTTTGGAATTTCATTGAAATATTGGTTCCTTATACATGGTAGTCTATGAGGAAACAATGAAACTTTTTTCATTTGATATAAATGTACTTGATTAGACGAGGGTGGTTACAAGTCCATGTGAGGCCAAGAAATTGGATTTTGGAATTTCACCGAAATGTTGATTCACTATATATATTAGTCTATGACAGAACTATAAACATTTTTTCTCTGATATAAAACTACCAATATTTATGCATTTAAAGACGTTTTATACTTGACATACACCTTACCACCTTTCCAATATGTTTTTGTCTCTTGTCTTTCATCAAGTTTAACCGTGTAAGGTGTTTAATGTAGAATACCACTGCATCGTCTTTGCTTGTGAAACTTGTTGATAAATATGTATACAAAAGAACAGGTGTATTTCGTCGGTGATTTCTTTTTCAAGAAATATCACATACCGAATCGAAGGTTTCGCCATAAAATCAGCTTCTATTAAAAGTGACCCTCCCCCAAAGATAGGTTTATAAAATTGACCCTCCATATGGATAGTTTTCTAAAACGTGACCATCCCCCAAATTTAATTACTGAATGCTCATTAAATCTCGAGAAAGCTGTTCTCATGTGACCGATACAGCTGTCAGCTTAGTTCTTCAGACTGAAAGTCAGAAAAGTCTAATCTAAAAGTCATGTTTAAAAGTAAGATATCGATAATGATCCAGTGAACAATATTGAAACACGGAAAATTAAAAAAACTAATTGTGGTGCAGAGCATTTAGTTGTGTGAAGTTGATTAAGGGTTCATTTGCATATTTAATGAACTTCGTAATTAGTGATATTACTCCGAAATTACAGCGTTACATTTGATGAAACTTGCTACAGATGTTGATCTGATAAATATCAAATTGTACTGAGAAGCATTGAGCAGTGTCAAGTTAATATTTAGCTCATTTGCATATTTCATGAAATCATATAATTAGTCATATAATCCTAAATAAGTGCATCAAATGTGATGAAAACTACTGCACATACTGATACGACAGATATCTAACTGTGTTGTAAAGCATTTAGTAGTGTACAGTTAATTAAGGGTTCATTTGCATATTTAATAAACTTTGTAATTAGTTATATAACTCTGAAATTTCGGCATAAAAAATTTTGTTAAACATGCTACAGATATTGATTTAATAAATATTTAATTGTGCTATGAATCATTGAACAGTGTCAAGTTAATTTGGGTTTATTTGCATATTTAATGAACTTTGTAATTAGTGACATTACTCTAACATTACAGCATTAAATTAAATAAAACGTGCTACTAATGTTGATCTGATGGATATCTAATTGTCCCATAAAGCATTGAGCAGTGTCAAGTTAATGAACAGCTCATTTGCATATTAAGTAAAGTTTTGTAATTTGTAATTAAACTCTGAGAGTACTGTGCGAAGTTGAAAAAAACCTTCTACATATAGTGATAACATATATCTCATTGTTCTGTGAAGCTCACTACCATTAATAAACCTGTTGTAAAACACGTGAGCATATTCAGTTCATATCTGGTTACTCTATTAGCTTCTCTCATGATTTCACTACGCGGAAAACATATTCTTTCAAAATGACTTTGTGCGGAAGTCCTTGGGCCATTTTGATGAAAGTTTATAATGGAGAAGAAATCTGAAGCTAAAGCATAATCCGCCCCCAGCAAAAGAAAAATGTATTTGTTTCCAGCCGCCCATACATCATGTTAATTTTCTTACCTTGAAAGCTGGATAATTTTCTCAATAGTATTGAGTGATGGATGGATATGTCTGCCGAGAAGTTTCTTCGCAAAGCTGTTTTTCTTTCGAACTTTATGGTATTGCTTTCAAGGCCTTGTGTCCTAAAATCATCTAAATATATCGTCTTGGCAAATACATTGACTCAAACGTCAGCTCACAAAGGGAAACTTGTACCCCTGTACAGCGACCGTTTGAGTTTTATAGTATGACTCTCCACATCTATGTGCTTCAGCTGTTTCTATGGGCTTGCCTTACACAGGCCTAACAATAAATCTGCAGCAGAGGTTTGCTTCCGTGAACTTGTTATTGAAGAATGCTCAGCGCAACGTGATTGTTCATAGGTAAATAACTGAACAGATACTCACTGCAACAGCATGAAAAAAGGTTCTGTACTGGCGAGGCAGATTTCTCGACTGTATTGTTTCGGCAATTTACTATCTACATTGGCTAAATTAGGGGGTAACTGTCTGTGTTTTAACAATCTTTCAACAATTTAACTTGAAAATGTTTCAATTCGATTGTATCTTAATGTTTGGGCTTTTTTAAGTGTTTTATTTATATTCACATCCGTACATCAACTTCAGTAGTAAGACCAGGACGGCCCCTTTAGGCTAAACCTGTCTGGTATACTACCGGCGCTGGCGTACTTTCCCAGAGAAAATGCACCTAATAATTATTCTAATTTTTGTAGTTAGCAAGCGGAATATCTTTTGCACAACAGATGTACATAAAGTATCCATTACACTAAGCTTAGAATTTGGCACAAATTACGAATATCTATTCTTTGAATGAAATCAATGCATCACACATCCGTACACTGTATACAGTTCATTTTAAGCTGTGCTAGGTGAATTTGTTAGGACGTTGCCACTTTAATCGGAACAGCCATAAGGGTAGAAGCAAGACCTCCACGCAATGGCCGGTCAAAAGCACAGGTTATGTAAATACGTAAAGTAAATCATGAAATATTCACAGAGAGGGTAGAATGTACAGAACTCCTATTACTCATGCACGTGAATGTTCGTGTGGGCGCGGGGCTATCATAGACTCTTTAGCAAATGTCGTAGTGTTTTCTTGGACATCCGGGATACCTGGAGTAAAGAATTGTAGTGAGAAGGCTAATCCCTTCGTTGAAAATCGAACCGCCTCGAAGCAGAGAGAAGTTAAGAGTTTATCTTGCCTATTTTCCGTTTTTATTGACTTGTATAGTTAGAGGCGGAGGTGCCCTACATGTTGCGCCAGACACAAAGTAAGGGCTTTGATGGTAGTTCAAAGAGGACTAGATAACAAGAAACTTGCCATAACCTTTAATTGACGCAAACAGACAATATCGAATATTGCAAAAAGATATCGAGTTAATGCCTTTAACGTTATTGGATTTATTTGTAAATATTTTAACATCCATTTTCTATTTTCCAATATGAATGTTTGGTCATATGCTAGTGCTTGACGTTTTTCACTTCACTCTGTTGCAGCTGATTCTGCTGAAATGGACAGGCTTCACATTTTCGCCGCCGAGATATATTCCAATTATAAGTTGCTTTCATAGCGATGTTATGACTTTCTTTGAAACTGTGCCCATATTGATATCAATTTCTCAAATATACACAATAGATTTGTAACATTCATCTCTGGAAAATCTAGTAGTAAGACCCACATAAATTAGTTACCTCTTATCCTGAGACTTTAGGAAACTTGCACTTTCAAAATGCCAGTCAGTTGTTTCCGTCATAACGGCAGCGTGATCTTGACTGAAACTAGTGACATTTGTGAGGTTTCAGGATGCGCCTTGTCTTCCAAATTCCCTGCACAATTCTTACTGTAAGCACCACGGCCACACGAGCTCTCAAAGTTTTTCTCCTTCACCACAAGGTGGGGGTCTACAGTCACTGGGTTGTCAAATTAGTAACCAGTGCCACTATACGCCTATTCAAACACGGGTCAGCGTCAATGTCAGTGTTACATTTTGCGTTATCACTGTCTGCACAAATTGATTCTTACCTTTTAGGACGCGGACCTGTGGTGTATAGTGTGGAATTAGTGCCAAAACACGTGTATTTACATATTTCATTATGTTTACATTTAATATTGTTTTCTCATTTGTTTGGAATTTTTTTAAATTATATTACATTTTTTCATTCTTTCCTTTTGCTTCACTTTTTTATTTTGTTTTATCATTTTGTTCGCATTTTTATCATATTATGTTTACATTTTAGTCTATTATTTCATTTTGTTGGCATTTTGCTTTCATTTTATTCACAGATTAATGTTTTTTTCATTTTCTTTGCATTTTTGCCATATTATGTTACATTTTATTTCATAAACATACTGAAATTATAATGTAAACAAACTGAAACGACAAAATGCTGACATTATGAAATAAAAATGCAAGCAAAATTAAAAATGAAGAGAATGTTAACATAATGAAAGAAAAATGCAAATAAAATGAGAAAACGAAATAACAATGTAAACATAATCAAATAAAAATGCAAACAAAGTGAAAAAGATAAAATAAAAATGTAAACATAATCAAATAAAATATGCAAACAAAACGAAGAATAAAATAAAAATGTAAACAAAATGAAAGAATAAAATAAAAATGTTTTTATACTGAAAAAGTAGGTATAGACGAAAAAGACGAAAAGTAGGTATAAAGTGTGTCAGATTTCAAAAATAAGCGCGGCAATCGACCGTTGTTAAATTACAATGAAATCAGCGTTGGTTTTTGTATCTTTTTTAACGAAAAAAAAAAAAACACACCAAATACTCGATTTTCAGAAGCTGTAGTAATTCGCGACTATAATAAGATATCTCAAATTCCATTTGCAAACATCTGGATTTAAAATTTCGAAATGACCTTTAAAAGCGATTTCCATATGTTGTCGCCACGGCATAGTTTCAAAACGAGACCTGATGAAGTTGCCGCTGGTGTCAGACTATTCATTCGAAAGTGCAGTTGTCATCGTAAAAAAAAATCGGCAGACATATCGCCATCTAAGAGCTCTGATTGGAAAGCTTACGTCACTCCTCTTCGAGCTATGACAGATGATGATGCTCGGAAATCCCCCGCGTTGATGTTTGGTGGAAAGAGTTAGAGCGCTCTTTTGAGGCAGCAGTCGCAATCGAGAATCGCGAAGAAGATCACATGCAAACTGCGCACAGAAGACAACCCAACTAAGAAACCAACCCTGCACGGTGGTCGGGGTGATGAACCACGCCGGTCGTTTGCTGGTTTGCCTGGTGTTCATTATATTAAACATATGTTTTGCTCAAGGTAAGGCACTTTCATTTAATCAATACTATTCTATCACAATTTAATGCGGAGATCTTCCTTTCTTGAGAGAGAGTTTCGAAAGTGTGGTTTGATCATAAAGGCTCACCATACAGTCTCATGACAATACTTTCTTCTTCTGTAACAGAAAATGCAATTTTTTTTGCCGCCTGAACTCTATTTTTTTATCGTTTAGTTTACAGCTTTTTCCCGGCAGTCTTGCCTTCTGTCAGAAGATACATCGGTTTTTATAGAGCGTTTTGGGATTTTGTATATGTTCATCATTTTATTTTCCTGAGTGTTTCGGACCCAAAGATCATGAGCCAAAGAGATCATATAAGGACTAATTAGGATGAGGCTGTCATGGACAGTGAAACACTTTAATTGTCCACTTGTGGTGCACACATACTTGGTTGATAATTCTGCCGAATCGCTTGTCATTTCTAGTAGCCAGCTTTTGAAAATTAGATTTACTTCACGAACAATACGGGATCCCCAGTTGCTATTGTTTAATTTTAAAAAAAATATTTTTTGCAAAAATTCAAAACATCTCTATTCAAAATTATCATTTTTTGTATCTCTCAGGAGATTTGGTCGAATCAATTTTGTTGTTGACTGTCACGGACTATGGCGTCGTTTTGTCATGCTCGGTAAAAGTATTTTTCAATGAAAGAGATGAAACCTGACGTGTGCAGACATACAAAAGAGTTACTTTGTATTGTTGCATTCGTTATTCGACCAAGGGGCTATTTCATCTTGTTGTTGTATATTGGGAATGATTGTGTGTGGCGACAAAATTGTTCACAAGCGACCTGTGCTGCGATGTGTTATGTAGAGAATAACTATTTGTGACACGTGTGTTGATGAAGAGGGTCGAAATCTTTGATAAGCTTACTTTAGATTGACCTAACCCAAAGTGGCTAGAAGTAGCTGCAAACATACACAATTGAAGCTGTCATCATAACTTGAACATATCACAGTAGGATCGCACCTATAGAATATTTCTACCAAATGTAAAAAACTATCAGACAAGTAGGTTTTGAGAAATAGATTTTTGACCAAAAATGGCCAATCCAAAGTTGCCGCAAAATACAAAGTTGCACATTTCATCATTATTTGATATATCACATTTTGATCATCCCTATGAACCTGTTTACCAAATATCAAAACTATCAGACAAACGGTTCTAGAGAAAATTGTTTTTGACCAAAAATGACAAAATTGTCCTAAAACTACAAATATGCAAATTTAAGGACATGGCGAAAGCAAGCTCAAGGAACCTCAATGTGAAGTTTCAAATAGTTTCATATCAATGGCACCAGCAATCAAGGAAGACTCTTTTGACCAAAAACAGAAAACATTACCCCTAAAATTCAAATACGCAAATTTCACTATAATTTGAACAAAACCGATTAACGACACCCCTAGTAAAACGCATGCCAAATTTCAAAGCAGTTAGAGGAGCGGTTTCAGAAAAGTAGATTTTCACCAAAAACGGGAAAAAATTTTAAAAACTAAAAATGTGCAAACCAAAACGATTTGGACAAACCTGAATAATTTGCATGCCAACTTTCAAAGCAATCAGATCAGCACTTTCAGACAAGAAGCCAAATGTAGACGGACGACAGACGGGTAGACGGGTGGACGGAAGACGGACGACGCCGACGGACTATCAGCTTATCGATAAGCTCCGCATAGCTGACAGTCTAGCTGATAAATTAAACTGAGAATAATAAGAACTCACGATCATTGTTGTTATCTGATATATTGGTTCAGCGCATAATTTAGTCTTCTTTTCAGTTGTCAGCCTTTACGCAAGGAAACATAATACATATAATGTAGATTTTGAAATCGTAACCCTACACTGACGGGTGTTATTTGCTTTGATTTCCTTGTCAATAGCTTTAGCAATATAAGTGATATCGCCACGCTCCCGTCTGCGGAGAGATGTTTCATATATTCCAAATTTGTTCACAATGACACTATGCTCACAGCAAAACATCGGAGACGACAAAGAGTTGCTGGCCAGTTCCTGCAAATTGTTCAAAGGTTATTTGTGATAGTAAGAAACCTTCACAAAGCCTTTATGAAGGTGTTCGAAAATTCGGGCTAAAGGAACATGTCTTACAGCGTAGACACGACGTCCTTGGTCCAGGCTTTGTTGGATTGTCGTTCATTTATGGTATGTGAACGTAATATCGAGAAACATTGTTAATGATATAAAACTGATTTAAAGATAATACGAATTTGGTTGTATGGTTCTTTTGTTTTTAACAACAGTGTTGCGTTAAAATGCTGAAAGATTATATGCAGACTCCACACACTAGCTACAGCCTTCGGGTATATTTTGGTTTTAAAATCTGTTTTACCGAATGTTGTGCATCCAACATGTATTATCCAAGGTGTATTCTAATTCTCGTTTTCTTGCTTAACCTGAAGTCCTCAAAACCCAAAACCATGAAATAAATGCAATTTCATATTAGAATATGAAAGATGACATGAAGATTGGATTGTGTATGTATGTATGTATGTATGTATGTATGTATGTATGTATGTATGTATGTATGTATGATCTTTTCACGCTGTATTAAAGCAAGACATTTACAATCACTGCCTAAAGATTTACAGACAGTCCTTGTAACAAAGAATTTTCAACATAAAGTTTAATATCCTGCCTACATGAGCCTGTGTCTCTCTCTCTATCCGTTAAAGCTCTTGTGACCAGACATTACTTGTTCGTCAGTGACACTTTGCCATGGGTCAGTGCAAGTGCTGACTGTCGGCAAAGAGGCGGTCAACTTGCCAAAATAGAAAACCAAGAAACGCAAGACTATCTGGTGAACTATTTGCATACCAATCATTTGACCGGTGACTATTGGTTCGGGGCAAACGATCTCCAAGAGGATGGCCACATGGTTTATACAGATGGCGATGAATTGACTTATCTAAACTGGTACCCTGGCGAGCCAAGCAACTTCAGGAAAATTGAGCACTGCGGTCTTTTATTGTAAGTATACTTGTACAGTTTAAAAGCTACACTGCTCTAATATTCTAGGTATGGAACTCGGTTAGAAGTACCAGCGAGGAGGGTGAACATACCATTTTACTCCTCAAAAATGCCCCAGCATCGCTTTCGGAAATGGCCCATACAATACTTTAGGCGACGAGTAAGTCTAGAGCCCGGGCCGGCGAGGTTGGTAGGCCTTCCCTGAGGCTCTCCGTATGCTTGCATTCGCCATTTCCTAAAACGGTGCGGGGAGCATTTTTAAGGGGTAAAAATGGTCTGTTCACTCCCCCTGCTGCTGATTAAATGCTGATGTAAAAAAAATTATTCGTGAAACATAAATACACAAAGACATGTCAGACTGTCTGTCTGTATGTTTGTATGTAAGTATTCAGTAAATTCTCAATGGGACTCAAACTCACCACCATACGTACGGCACCCAGTCACCAAGCGAAGAAATTGCAGTCAAAACCGTTCAGCTGAATCTCCAACCTTAAAAATGAGTTGTTCAATAACCGAGCTGTAGTTGTTACAAACTTTCTGACTGTGACCTCTCCACACGCTGTAGAGTTCACGTAGTACCCTCACATATTCGCTATCACTCATCGCTTACGAAATTTATCAAAGCAATGAAGACGTGTATGTATGTATGTATGTATGTATGTATGTATGTATGTATATATGTATATGTGCATCAATGTATTTGTCTATTTATTTGTTCCTGTCTCTCTTTTTATCCCTGTCTATGCCAGTGAAAGAGAGAACTACCGTTGGAATGATGGACCTTGTGAAATATCTTCAAATTATATTTGCCAAATAGGTAAGTTCCGAAAAGTCAAGCGTTATACTCCAGTAAATATTAAAGCCTCACCAGCTGTAACTCTTGAAATTCGTTGACCTCAAAAGATCTTCCTATTCTCTACTGATTTCCTCTGAATTCTACCCTCTGAGGGATATGGGCTTTTACTGCATTAGGAAAACATTCCTTTGTGAAACATTTGACGTCCACGAGTAAATTCAAATTTTAATGGTCGTTTTGATTATCCGCCATTTTCGAAAATTGGTAATATTACAAAGGAAACAGAACATACAATGTCACGGTTGAAAACATTCACTCCTATGTATTAAATCTCACCAGTCTGTGCATTTAATTTGAAGATTATTTCAGATAGCACATACAGTCCCAGCTGGTGTTTATAAATAATAAGTGTATATATACACACCTAAATCAGTACATTCTCACAAACGTATTTTAGTTTGAAAGTTAAATCATAAAAATAATGCTAAAAGATACTGCTAGAGGGGGCTTTAATTACTAGGAAGATCATCAGCTAGATCATCTGCTAGATGGAAAGCCCTGTTACAACCGATAACGTAGTAACTAACCGATAATGTATCAAACCCGATAACGTAGTAAAAATTAACCGATAACGTAGTAAATCAACCGATAACGTAGTAACGAACCGATAACATAGTAAATTTTTCTGACCGATAACGTAGTAAAAATTTACCGATAACGTAGTAATTTTTCCAACCAATAACGTATCAACAAATTTACCGATAACGTATCAATGAAACAATAACGGATTAAATCAACTGATAACATAGAAACTCAACCAATACCGCATCAAAACAACTAATAACGTATCAATTAACCGATAATATCTGATTAAGCGATTCATGGGCAGCAATAGATTGATCGGTTTATAGATAGATATTAGATAGATAGACAGACAAATAGATAGATAGATGGATAGATAGATAGATAGATAGATAGATAGATAGATAGATAGATAGATAGATAGATAGATTCACAGATAAATGGGTCGATCAATGTATCGAAATGAATCGATCACACAAAGGATAGATCGATCGATCTATCTATTGATGTTTGATAGATGGTCGGTCGGTCGATCGATCGATCAATCGATTGATAGATAAATTGATAGGCAGATCGATCGATACAATGAAGGATCTATTAATTCGATAGAAAGATCAGTGAATCGATAGATCGATCGATCTATTCGATAAATTGGTCAATAGATAGATAGATCTATATATCGATTTGTTTTCACATTGTCTCGTACTCAATTTTCTTTTCTCTTATTTATTTTTTCCGTTTAACGTAAATTGTTACAAATTTCTGCAGCAAATCAATCATGTTTCGGCTGTTCTCATGGTTTTACGAACGACTAAGTTTATCTAAATGTTGTTAAACTACTGATAAATAGATTGCGAAGTTGTTTCTAATTTTGTTATAGTAGCTATACAGTTTAGTTCTAGTTGGGTAAAATTCAAAGAGATAGTATAGGTACTGATGAAACAAAGGCAGGGGAATGAGCGGCTGTTGGTTTACACAGAGAACCCTACCGAGAAAGAAAACTATAATGTGTATGTATCGACTACAAATCAGACAGAAAGTATGGTTGTAAAAGCAAGATTAGAAACAACTTTCCAAACCCATTCCAGTAGTGCAGCAACATTTAGATCAAGTTAGTCGTTCGTGCTGCAATAAAAGTTATACAGGCAAGTCGTGGGTATACTTTGCTTCGCATATAAATGTGATTATCACAAAACATTTTTTAACAAAGTAATCGGACCAGCTACAAAATGGAAGACCTGTTTTCCCTGGGGACTGATTTTGGCTCTAGCAGACCAATACCGCAATCACCGACAGCTAACATCGCAAATTTCGCACACATATTGGATACGTCGACCGATAGAAGTAACTGCGTATTAGTGATTAACCAAAGAATATTAATGATTTATTCGTAGGATTGACGATTTTCATGTTATTGAAATCTCCATCGGGTGTATTTTAAAAAGGTAAGCATATCAGTGATTGATATGCCGGAACCTAATATATATGAGTGAACTCTGGGAAGGCCAAGAAAAATAAAAAGTTTGTTTCTCATCCTATACATATTGCAAAAATGATACGGTGACGCATTTTTTTTCTTCTCAGTTTTGTATTCTTCAACCAACAAGAACACGCATAAAAAAACCGTGAAAACGACATAGGAATGCACGCAGAGATAAATGCACAGCAGTGTTGCTTTAGTATTTTTGTATAGCAACAGTTCTTCGGTTTGACTTTTAGTGCAGCAATTCACAATTTTGTCAGCTTAATATAACAGTGACATATATGTACAGTTCTGAATGGAATGTTAGTGTCAGTTATTTTGTTTACGGTTCTGTTTTATACAGCACTGTGTTATGTGCTATCGACACGTATTTTTTCGGGTTTTTAAAACTTTATTTCCTTATGAGCAGGAAAAAAATTGTTGACGTGGCGGGTTTGAATTGTGACGCGCGCGAGGATGAGAAACTAACTTTTTATTTTTCTTGGCTGAAGCGTTTTTTTCTATCAGCACTATAATATGTACGACTACTCAATAATTTTGCGATGTCTTCGTAGTCCTACTTCAAATAAAATGTGACTTGACGTGAATCATGACAGAAAGGATAAAAAGGAAAGAAAAACAATAGTTGTCTACAAAATCTGTTGGCTTGCTTACAGGAGTAACTTGCAAAATTAATGAATTTTGTATAAGGAATTCAATAGAAGAATGAGTCCAGATTAACCTGTAAAATCAGTCCCAGAATGAAAGTTACACTGTAAAGACTTATTGTCATTTTGATAAACTGAAGTTGTAAGTAACGAAATTTTATAATCGGTCATGTTGAAAACTTTTTTCCAAGTCCAATTTGTTGACTTGATGAATTGTCAGTTGATTGGAATCTTTACTCTTTGACTTGACTAGGTCAGTGGTTGATTTGATACATAATTGGTTGATTTGATACGTCATCGGTTGATTTGATACGTTATTGTTCACTTGGCTACATTATGTGTTGATTTGATACACTATCTCTCTATTTATCTATCCGTCTATCGATCAATTTATCCATCGAAATATATATATATATATATATATATATATATATATATATATGTTTATATTTATATATATAGATCTATCAATCATTCGATTAGTCGAGCAATCGATCAATTCATTCGAACATTCAATCGATAGAAAGATCAATCGATTGAAAGATCAGTGCACCGATCGATCAATCGGTCGATCTATCGATTGATAAATGGATTGATCGATCGATCAATCGATCGAGGATATAGATCTATCCCCATGAATCCATTCCCATGAATCACTTAATCCAATACATTGATACGTTGATTTGATACGTTATCGGTAAATTTGTTGATACGTTATCGGTTAGGAAAAATTACTACGTTATCGGTAAATTTTTACTACGTTATCGGTTAGAAAAATTTACTACGTTATCGGTTCGTTACTACGTTATCGGTTGATTTACTAAGTTATCGGTTAATTTTTACTACGTTATCGGGTTTGATACGTTATCGGTTAGTTACTACGTTATCGGTTGTAACAAGCCCTGCCACTTCTCTTGATTAGCTTTTCCGGTCCTGATTTCCTGATGTGTCCTTTTAATTTTGACAATGTGTCGTGCTTCTCATTTCTTGACGAAATTACACGTTTGTATAAACAGATCATCTCAGCCTGGGCATAGGGCGGATATTAGTCGTATCAATTTCGTTAAGCCTTGTCATATAATCATCTAGATTTACGTCATCAAATTATCTGGGGAATATCATTATTGTATATACCTGATTCCAATGATCATGTGTTTTTAAAATGTCAACGTTTAGGGAATTTCTGGCATCAACTTGATATACAACACCAAGTTAATTTCAAAACAATTATTCTTGGCTACAAAATCTAGTACAACATATGCTCTTTATAGGTTTGTGAACTTTATCGTTACAGTCGCAAAATATTGTGTGTTTTCTTCTTGTGTTCACTTTAGACATGATTTTAACAGATCAAGGTCAAGAGTGAGTTTTGACTTGTTCAATAGATATTTGCATTTCATGTATCAAATACACAAGACGAATAATAATTCTGAGTTCTTGAGATTCGGGAAGAAACTATTCCGGTAAAGTCATTTTTGCTGAGACACAAATACAAAAATATATGCCCATCTCCTTATTGTTTTCTATGGCACTTGAATTGTATTATGTCACAGTAATGTGTACGTTTTTAGCATAATTTTTTAGCATAATTTGATTGTTTTTACATTTTAAGTTTGTCATGTTTTGCTGGTATTTTTTTCAATTTCAAATGTGTAAAGCGCACTGAGACGTATGTGTAGTGCGCTTTAAAGAAATAAATATTGTTATTATTATTATTAACTGTAAGTTTTATAAAAAAGCAATGAAATGATGATGATGATAAATGAAGATCATCAGAATTACTTTTAAATAGTTCTGTTTTTTATTTATATTCAAGACAATATTAATGTTATGATGTTTGAATTTTTTTGATTGCAATATTCCGCTTGCAAAGCATTGTGTTTTAAATTTATGCTTTTTTAACTATCTTTATCAGATACATGCATAAGTGAAGGCTTGGATGGAGTGGCACCCGGTGAAAACGTTGACGATCCGAACAATGTCGTGTTGAATATCGGAGACGCATTCACTTGTACTGCTGATATCATCGGATGGCGGTTCATTCCGAACGACAACTCCAGCTTTAGCATCGCCATATATCGATCAGATGGAGAGAATCGAGGTCGCTACATCCGCGTGTCAAGTTGGCTACTGCAGGCGGCCGAGCCTGGCACTGTGAACATGGTCACTGGTCATGAGTATGGATTCACCGTACATCCCGGTGACGTCGTAGGTTTACATGCGAACTACCTCGCCCTTGCCTGGTCACGTGATAATGGCACAGAACACTTGATCATCGACAGTATGGGATCTGAAGCCCTCGACCAAGCTAACGTATCAACCACTCAGAATGCGGCCATGGAAATAAGAAGATATCCAGTGGAGCCGATTTTCAGTGGTAAATATGTTATTATTTATGGTAAAACGCAGGCCTTGAGCGCCAAAGTCAATTTTTCTGGCCTTTATGAAATATAATCAAGTTAATTTTGTCAGATTTTTCCCAAAATTTGATCAAACCCTGTAGCCATTGAAAAGTGATATTCGTTTAGAACAAAATTATCAAAATAAATATAAATAAGGAAAATTTCATAAAAATTGGTAAAGCGTTGCGCTAAAACTTTGGTGGGAAAAATCACAGCACTAAAAGCGTTAATTTGTCTTAATTTCTGTAAACTTTGCCCGCAAAGGACGTCGGTTACTTTAAAATAAATTTTGACAAACGTTCGAATGTACAGAGGGTACGAATATCCCCAATCAGTTAAGAAAATTCGATATTCGATTGCAAGTTCAATGTAGATTTATTTAAGTCTTGCCTGCCATCTATAGTTTGTAAATTACATTCCTAATATTTGTTGTAATGTTTACAGGGCCGATACATTGTGTACACGTATATTCGATATCTTTTATCCCAGATATAACTACGATTGGTTTAAACTTTGGTCATCAATGTTAACCAACTTTGTCATAAAACTTCTCTAGCAAGCGGTTTAAGTATAGATTGATCGAATTATGCAGCTTTCATAAAATATGACACAACGGTAATTACAAAATTTGTGTGTTTACAAAGCTAATCAAATTTATTCATCAGCATTTCCCGTTTTTTTTTAAACTTATACGTAAAAATGATACCATCTCTTTCCCTAGCAATCAGTATTTTGTATAAACACATTGCTTGTCGCACAAAGTGGGAAAAAACAGTGACAGATAACGGGATAGATTGTATGTAATTTCATCCTGGATTGCACGAAGGGAATTTTAAATCATACGTAACGCGAACCAGTACCTGTTTCATTTCGAAGACGCTATTTGCATTCTGAAAAATACCATGAGAATATTGACTTTGCGTACTCCTATGGGCCACATGGAGATAAGTACTAATTTCATAAACGCATAAGCTCGTTGTAAATAATGTAAAAATAAATATAGGGAACATATTTTTGACCTTTCGATAATACGTTGGATCAGATACCAGTTCGGAATAAATTCACTCAGTATATGCCTCATCTTACATCCCAATACCCTGCGGTTAACAGATGTTTCACACCACATCTGTAACATTCGGTATTGCAGAGAAAATTGTTACAGAATGAAATTTAATCTCGATTCAGCGCAGTAAAATATTTATATAACGTGACGGTGTACTTATTTTTCAGATGCTCGTCCTTGTGAAGACAGACCCTGTCACAATGGCGGCACTTGTTTACCCAATTCCATACGTGAAGGCGTTACTGCGTGTCAATGTCCGCCCAACTGGCGAGGACCACGCTGCGAAAGAGGTAATTCATAACCGGTTGTTCTACACCGCAGAATGATATGATGGTACATTTTATTCTGTTATGTATACCAATGAGTCGAATCGTTGGTCAAGCCTAGTTGATGCTTAGCAGAATTTATGTTCATTCAAATATGAAAGTCAACAATGACACAATAGATTAATGTAAGGTTTGCAAGTTAGCGTTCTCTCACAAACGATTCCACCTGCAGGCGCAACTTTTGGCATTTCGTGTCTCGACTATCTCACGTTTGAGAATTGGGGAAACAAAAAGGAAACGTTACGTAACAAGCTGAGATACGATTAAAATGTGTTTTTTTGTATGTAGAGAATATCTGTTCACAATGAGCTGGGCTGATTATTAGTTGGACAGCCGAAGGAGGAACATGATTCACGAACCTTTCTTTCGTTAACACTTTGAAATTCTCAAAATATCGTCTAATGGGTGGCTAAAAGCAAACAGGTACTGTGAATCACCCTTATGCGTTACATAAATCCTCGTGCTTTTGACATACAACTATCCAATGACACTCTATAATGTGTTTCGTCAGAATCATCGTACGGAAGCAATGGACTTGGATCAGAACATCACCCGACGGACATTATGAACAAACAAAAGATGATGGTGTGCCTCGTAACAATAAATCAAAATGCATCCCATGGTTTTTATCTTGATCATTTGATAAAACAGCAAACCTTGTACTCTTCAAAAATACATATCGTCTATCATTAGACTTTGTCAAAGTATACACAACGCATGATGCCAATACATGATGAACATTCCGCAATTTGCATAAATTTTATGCCGTAATAATACTCATTGATATAATTTGCTTGAATGAATACTATCTTTGCATCTTCCACTAAAAGCTCAGAAAGGTACATTAAGAAAATATTTTGAAATAGCTTGAATTTTACCCATCTTTATGCTAATTTTAAAACCATCGACAGGCTATTCAGCTTTCGCTACAGCTGATGTACAGTTGCGTGTGTGCATAATACTGAACGCGATACAGATGGTGTGATTTCAAGTATCGATTTCATACTTACCATACAGCTTCCAATATACCGAGAAAAGGATGTGATAAGGCTTCAGGTGTGACTTTAATTGATGAGTCGAGTCGTGTCTTATAACAAAATTGGACTACTCATTCCCTAGGTTGCAAGCCTTTGGCTCGCAGTACTTTTTGCAAAATGTTGAGCATATTTTACGGCCGATTCACTTAAGATATACCTCCACAAGCTTCCTCACTTTCAAAGGTTCATAAAATATGCAACGTTAGAGGTCAAGAATACATACAGATGGTGGTGGTAGTTCCATTACAAAACAGACCCGTTGGAGAAATAAACGGTTTTGATAATTTCTCTACTTCTTATCATGATCGTCCCTCATAAATCTTTGAAAAGGATGAAGAATGAGCTGGAAACATGAAAGTGTGCAACTCTCTAGACATATGTAGTTGCTTGATTCTATTTTTTTAGCAAATTGCATTAGATGCTACAATAAAAATAAGTAAACATCGGACGGTGTAGTGGCAAGTGCGAATGTGGTTAAATAATCTCTGTCATGCAGAACAGAAAAGATGTATTTTAGATTGCTATCAATACCTAAAAAAAGGTTATAATTCTCTAACAGCATTGGAAAGCGATGCTCTTACTATTGATTGGTCGTCGACACTGACTCTTGCCAGGGTTTGCAATGATTACGGTTCTTTTTCTTGGGTTTCCAGAGGTTGCATTGCTGCCGTTTAAGTTCCACGTTTCGCAAAAAACCTGGCCCGAAGCAAAATATGCGTGCGGTCGCGAAAATGAAACGCTCGTAGAAATCCTCGACCAGGAAACCCAAGAATACATCGAAATGTACCTGCACAATTTCAACTTATCCGGCGATTTTTGGATCGGTGCCAATGATCGAGAGGTCGAAGGTCGATGGAATTGGCAAGATGGCGACGGTTTGATGTTTAACAACTGGAGATTCAACCCGAAAGAATTTGTTGATGAGAGGGGTTGTGCTTATTTGAGGTAAAGTAAAGACAAACACTTTTTAGAATTTTGGACGAACATTTCAAGTTTACGGTTGGTATTTGTTTTTTCCATGTGGAAATGTTTGTCTTCACTAACGTTTGGTGTACTTTTCAGTGACACCTGAATGTTGTCTGAAGGGATGAAATTCAGAAATACTTTGGTGTTGCTTACGCCACAGACAAATATAGAAGAGACCACAGGGCTTCACAAGTGGCTATTTAAGTCAATATTACAGCGTTTTTCTTTCTTTTTCAATGTTACAAATAAACCAGCTGAAGAGCACAACACTTGTGTAGCTGTCTTTTGTGTAGCTTGTATTGGCATTTATAATGCGCCCTCAATGGGGAATGTGATTATATGTCAATGCGACCTTTAGTTCCGTGACCTCTAGCCACGCCTACTTCCTCACGACATGCCAATGCGTACAGGCGTCGCATGTGTTTACTGTACTAATGGGAAATTAGTACAGTAAGCATAGCGAGGACAGGAAGTAGGCATGGCTAGAGGTCACGGAACTAAAGGTCGCATTTACATATGATCACATTTCACGTTGAGGGCGCACTATACATGCCAATACAAGCTACACAAAAGACAGCTCCACAAGTGTTGTGCTCTTCAGCTGGTTTATTTGTAAAATTGAAAAAGAAAGAAAAACGCTGTAATATTGACTTAAATAGCCACTAGTGAGGCCCTGTGAAGAGACTAGCAACGCGGCATGCCTTTTGTTCCATATCGTCTCGGTAGACTATGGCCTTTTCATATTAAAATGAGCTTTTAAGGTGTTAAACATTTTGGAGACTTTGTTTGTGGTTGATAATTGCACGAGATAATGCGAAAAATTCGACGAGATGGCATCGAACTGCCAGTCGCGTAGCAACCATAGTTACCTTGTGAGCTCTCAGGGCAGAAACACTGCTTCATGCCAATCAAAACATAACACGCCAGCAGTTTCATAAACATGTCCTTCATTGACGAACGTGTAAAAGACGGTATGACTGACCGTAAACCATTGAGTAAAATCTGACAGTATCGAATTTGGTTCAAACACGCTCATTACATATTCATAAAAAGGTGAGAGGAATTTTTAAATGGTAAAACTCACCTCCCTGAAGCTCAAAACTTTCCCGTTTTCGCCAGTACGCCAATTCTGCTGAGCACCACGTACACGACAACAACAACACGAACTTTGCCGAACATACTTTTGCTTAAATATTAGCAAAAATCCGGAAACTACCGAAGGGTGCATGGCCGGCACTCTTCGGACAAGAGAGTCGAGAGCTTCCTGAGGCGAGGCAAACATGGAGGGCTTACGTAACCGCTTCACACCTTGAACAATGCCCGTTGCTAGTCTGTTATATATATTTGTCTGTGCTTACGCTTACAAAATATAAAAATATCCCCGACTCGTACTACAGAAAAGGAAATGTCTAGAAAGGAAGTTAGGACGCATATTAGGTGGTACTGGGAATAAACCTGGTGATGTTGTTGTTGTTGTTGTTGTTCTTTTGTTGTACTTTTCCTCTGTTACTGTGTAATTCTAAGAAAGAATATGCCTCAGAAAAAAGACTTTGGACACTTGACTTTTACAAGATTTTCTCTGATCTGCTGCATCTGCAAGTGGACTGTTTTTGAAGTTTGTGAATTAAAACTCCGCTTTGTCTTCTTGACAATCAAAAATTTAATTTTTCTCGTTTAGTCAATACATGGTACATGGGATTTTTGAATATAAAGTATCGGTAGATTGGGATGATTTGCTTATCTAATAGAAAGTTTGCACGGCGAACCTACAGTTGTGTTCTTATGAAAGGTAATGGTTTTAAAGTTCTTTGAGGACGCTTGAGAAAAGATTTACACCCTCACCTAATCTTTAAATAAGTCACTCGTGGTCTCCCGCATATGTCATTACTTTTAAGACACGACCAAACTTTGTGTATTGATGTCAGTTCTGTATGTTTTTCCAAAACTTACAGCCAAGAAGAAAGTTACAAATGGGAAGCCACAAAATGTGATGCGAGGATGCAGTTCCTATGCCAAGCGTGTGAGTTTCTGTATATCATGCTATAACGAATTCGAACTATTCGTCTGACTCTCAGGTTTCAATTCCCGAACTACGAAGCTTGAAATGAGGCAAATCAGTCACAAAACATTAGACATGTCGCATCAAAGTATTTATGATAGTTCATTCTCTCTGTCAGATGGAACAATCTTGTAATTTTCAATTTAGTAATGTATTTCTGAAAGATTGTAACCACAGAAGGAGCACGGGCTAAATTAAAGTGTTTCCAGGTTATACGCGATATGATAGTTTCGCCCGGAGACTGTAACTTCCGACGCTCATAATGTACTTTCGTTCCTAATGTAATGAAAGTTTTGAGAGTCATTTCTTTGGATATCATCAAATAAACAGGTATATCGTACAGTCACAAGGCAACCTGAACTTTTTACATAAACTAGAAAAATGTTTTCTTTTTATTGCCTTCTCCTTGATCTTTCTTTAAAAACGATTATTCATTGAAGTCTTTGTTATACGTTACATTCTGTTTTAAAATAGTAGATTTGCAATATTGTAAGGTCGCATCTAGATATATTGGCTTTGCACACAAGCTCACACACAATATATTCAATATAAATGGCTGTCTACCTACCTACCTACCTAACTACCTACATACATACATAACCTGCTTAAATCCTAATTGTCTTTCTTAACAACTTTCGTTCAAGCCTCCCTCCCTTCTCCCGGATGTCTCTTGCCATTGGGAATGGAATCTATGGAAATTGAGGATGACCAAATAACTGCTTCCAGCTCTGACCACATGCTTGCCCCAATTACGCGTTTAAGTCACCCAACATACGCTAGACTTGGCACAAGGGAATCCTACTATGGCCCTACGGGTGGCTGGATCGCCGACCCACAGGACGAACATCCCTGGCTTCAAGTAGACCTACGCTTGCCGACAACTGTGACTGGTATACAGACCGACGGACGCCTGGCTGAGGGCGTGTTTCACGGCTGGGTGAAAACATTTCAAATTGCTTACAGTCTTGAAGGGACATCATGGGATATATATAAGGATATTCGAACAGGACAGAATAAGGTTAGTGCCACTCCGTTGTAATAATGCATATTTATTCTAAATTCAGAGGCCACAGAATAGTTTTTCAGTATAGAGGAAACACCAATTTGGCAACATACAGTGTATAGGTTTCGAACATAAGATTTCAAAGTCATTTGGAGGAAAGCATGAATATTTGAGTTTTTGAAACACTAAAGCCTTATATTCCTCCACGGATGTAATGTGAGTTTTGTGACCAATCATTTCGCAAATTATGGAAAGGCAGTATAAAAAGTGTCCTGTAAATATAATATAGATACTCGGTTTCCAGCACGGAAAACGAGCGAGGGCAACAAGCTGCACAGCCGAAAGTCAAATATTAATAATTCATTTCTAACCTTTTTCGTTCATGGTAGACTTTCTCCGGGAACCAGGGGCGCTACGATCGTCTCACCAATTATTTCGTTCCACCTTTGGTCGGTCGATTTGTTAGAGTATATCCGATAACGTGGGATGACAAAGCTATCCTTCAGTTGGAGCTCTTCGGTTGCAAGGGAAAACGTAAGTTGTCTGGTTTTTTAGTCGATTTTCTTTTGCGCTCCGGTTTTTACAAACGAGATCCGATGTCGTGCCAATGTACAAGACAGGAATTGACCTAAAATAGTATTAGATGCTTTAGTGACAAATGTTTACCAGAAGTAGGATTTTCTCTAAACGACGCAATACATCTCACACTAGTCCTATGGCTTTGTCGACGACAACAATCATTTACAAATAATAATAGAATGTGCATCGGAAACTTTTGAAAAATTCTTAAAACTCTTTTCCATAAACATCTATTAAAGGAGACGTTCTGGCAGAATTCACATACTACCCGTCGGCCAACTTTCACTTTATAAATCGGAAAGTGATTGAAGATGTTAGCGACTCACACTGTGCGCTTCACTGCCTTGAGGAGTGGGACTTCAAGTGCGTCAGTTTTGTGTATGCTCCCTCTATACGTCGGTGCCATCTACGAGATGAAAGCCCGTGGACACTAGATTTGCCATTGATGGCTGATAAGGACCACAATACATACATCTTAAGGCGACATCGTAAGTGAGAATGGTTCGAGTACATCATTTAGATCAATAATATAAAGTGTTTTGGAATGGAAAAATGTAAAGGCTTTTTCGGAAAAGAAGAATAATAAAGTCTACGGGTACACAATTATGGCTTGTTCATAAAGTCTTCCCGCGTTATTGTAGTGGTTATTCTTAAAAGTAGTATGAGACGATTATATAAGCCGAGACGTCATCCCCTTTATTAAGCAACAACCCCTTTATTTCACGTTGAAAAGATGGCATTAATATACCATATGGTAGTGCATGAAATCACTGTAACAACAATGTTTCATACCGCGTACAAAGCTGACAAAAAACATTCTTCATTAATATTAATCCTAACTCTCCTATAAATGCTTGCAGTTTGTGATCTGACAAGAACATGCGAATTGGGTAAGTACGAGACAAGGGACACCGTGAATATTTGGTAACACTTTTCCATGAATACAAATATGTTATTATCCATCTCAACTTTGTGAAAGATATCGAAATATTTCCTGAATGGCATAAATACCGAAAAAAATATGGACTTTAAGCTCTTATTTTTATATTGTAACATATTAGCATTGATACTTTACAGTAAATGCCACCATAATTTAGTAATATTGGCATTTGTATATAGCATGATGAGGTATGATGTCATGTTATGTGATGTGATGTGGCATGATGGCATATTGTATGATATGATCTCCCTTAGATCTGTGTACATATGAACTGGCGTCTCAAGAAGCTTTCAATCCCCGGATGTCAGCCTCCTCGAAGCTTGACGAAGATCATGCCCCAGAGCAGGGAATAATAGGCACTGAAGTGGGTAGCTGGCGTCCAGAAATGGATAACGACACCCAGTGGTTACAGATCAGTTTTGCAAGACGGATGCGGGTGACTGGAATAGCCACTCAGGGGCATGGCGCACATGCCCCTGAGGAATGGATCACCAGTTACTCTATATCTTACAGCCTAGACGGCAACTACTGGTACGATTACCGGGTTGGACATGATTTCGTGAAGGTTAGCTGATTTGTAGCATTGAGGTAGTAAATTTTGCAAGAGTATGAATCGTTTACATGAAGAGCAAACTCTTGATCCAAGGTATTGTGTATCTTCATTACCTTACTTTGTTCCTTCTCTTCGTATAAAGGAGGGTACAAAAGCTCAAAATTCAGTCGCTTTCATTTACACACCTGGACCGTGACATCATCGTGAGTTTACTGAAGGCCACCTGTAGGAAATTATGGCTTCACAGGGGTGTAATAAAATGAGAAACCACAGGTCTGAATTCCCGTTGTTTGCTGATGCCATACGGTTCCTGTTTGACCTTTTTTGTTGAGAATATACCAAATATACTGAAATATACTGAAACTAGCGACGTTGAGATGACTTTCCTCCTCTTTACTAGGTATTCCATGCCAATTACGACCAGTGGGCTATCGTTGAAAACTACTTACCCCAGGCCGTGCTTGCGCAGTTTGTTCGCGTCCACCCCAAGACCTGGAATGGTAGCATCAATCTAAGGGTAGATGTCATCGGCTGTATCGCAACAGGTAATTAAGTTTATATGCTGAAATGGTCCCTTCTCCGGGCGTTCAGATCTTTAGAGGATGAACACTGCTTAAGCAATTGACTAATGTAACACATCATGCTATCTGCGAGGAATATAATATGATAAGAGGTGAATTAGCCAAAACTGTTTATCTGTGACATAGCCCCAACAGTTCTGGTTGCTCACAAGTACTGTTGATACGGCTGTGTCGTTTACCAGGGGAATTGATGCGATGAGGTTCGCAGAAACTCAACAAATGAGAGATTCACAAGTAACGAGACTGACACGAAGAGGGTTTATTGGCTTGATGTCAAGTTGTACAGTCTCGTGCCTACCTTTTCTCATGAAGTTCTCCCTATTAAAAGAAAAATAGCAATCTAAACGTAATGATTCAGTAAAACAGTCGTTCGTTGGGCACTGAAATTTATTTCCATACAACCTCAAGGTCTCACAAAAATTACATCAACGATTGGTCCTTATTAAATTAAAGCCGACATTGTAACAGTTCTGTGCAAGTTCGATCGTTCCTTTAGATATACTTTCTATTTACGGAAAGATATCTTTTGTA
The DNA here is from genome assembly GCF_041260155.1 of Ptychodera flava. Classification (NCBI taxonomy): domain Eukaryota; kingdom Metazoa; phylum Hemichordata; class Enteropneusta; family Ptychoderidae; genus Ptychodera; species Ptychodera flava. The sequence goes on from NW_027248280.1 coordinate 6,946,492, forward strand.
AGATTAAAGTTTGTTGAATCACATTGTTGCAGGGCGTGATCCAGATGATCATTACAGGGGAACGACTCCTTGGCCGTTGCACATACAGGAATCTGTTTTAATCAATTGAAGGTGGTTGACCTATACTTATGACTGATAAGAGTCCGTGAATATCAATATAAGAATTTGTAAATATTAATATATATGATACATAATTCCTGCCTAATACCACTGTTTAGGAACATAAACTAAGGGACATGGTGAATAAATGGCCAACTTTTATACAGTATCGTTTAACAATTAGGGAAATACAATTTTGGTTTCATTGATACAAGTATCTTTCATCAATTAATAGGGGATACAATTTTTGTCTCGTTGATACATATTATGTAATGTCGTTGGAGTAGAATCAAGATGAAACTGGAGAACTCTGAAAGATGACATGGTGATATTTAATCTTTTCTGAAGGTTGTAGTGAAGGAATTGGCTTGGCAACCGATGAGATCCATGACAACCAGCTATTTGGTTCGACGACATTGGACAGAAAGTTCGGTGCCAGGGAAGGACGAATGCGCATTTTGGAAGATCCTTCAATGGGCTGGATCCCAGAATTCCACAACACTGATCAATGGTTCCACATTGACTTGATGGACGTTCACACCATCGTTGCCGTAATCACTCAGGGATCAAGGGACAATTATTTCTGGGTGACATCTTACCGGCTGCTGTACTCATTCACTCGCGACAACTGGACAGTATACCAAGAGAATAACAAAGACCAGGTACACGTTTCTCCTGATTATTCCTCCCAGGCCTAAACACCTATATATATAGAGGCAGCTCTCGTAAGTTACCCGGAATGTCAGGCTCGAAAGGGTTGAAAAACACCTAAAATATTCGAACGGGGTATGCTTTAAAATATATAAGATATATGCGTAAGTTTACAAAAAGATAAGAATTTCAGTACGGCCTAAAAAGTTATTGGTCGACCAGGGAAGAGCTTATACCATGAATAAGTAAAGGTAAATAAATTCGATCATTTTTTCGACATATTTCCTACTCCTAAGTCAATGATAATAAGGTCCCTTCGTCTGTCTTGTGAATGCAAGGTAAATTATCCGATCGGTCGATTCTGACTCACAAGGGAATTCATTTTTTTTTACTTTCTATACCTTTACAGATTTTCCCCGGAAATCATGACAAAAACAAAGCTGTTCGAAACGACCTTTTACAGCCTATCCAGGTGACTACCGTGAGAATTAACCCAGTCACATGGCATGATGGCATTGGACTTAGAGTGGAGCTCATCGGATGCCGATATAGAAGTACGAAATTCTCATTCTTGTTGTATAGCAAATCGGATTGGCGGACAGTCAAATTTTCGAGTTTCATAAAAACTAAACCAGTGAAAACTTTTAATCACTAATACAAGCTTCAAAAAGCCCCCCCCCCCCCCCCCAACTTGAAGTGGTGGGCCCAAAATGTATTGTAAAAGTTTGAGAATTCAAATATCTGTGCCCTGGGCGCATTCTACCTTTAAAGTTTGCCATTTATTTGTCTCCATTGACTAAAAAATATCATGATTCGAGGGTCTTCCCCCAGTCGGTTCTTAACAGATGAGAATGTAACGAGCTCTACATGCAACAAAACTGTCGATGCGGTTGATTTCCTCTCTCATATTCTGTGTATGCGAAGAAAGAAGGATGGCAAGAAGCCATGACGTCATTCGTATAAGATTAACTAAGCTATGTTAGAGAGCCATAGCACAATTACAACATTTGATAGTAATATAGCATGAGCTGCAAACAATTGCAGTCTCCTCCATCGGATGCTGGGTGGAATGAAAGTATGAAGCAACTAACCTCGTGCACAAAGTGTTGAGTGTGAAACATGGTAAAAACAGGTCCATTATCCATCTGGGCACTGTCAATGATCTCACCAATTATCACTTAATCATTTTTTTTTCTTAATTTAGGTTGTTCAGATCCACTAGGGATGGAATCGGGCGAAATTGATTTATCACAGCTCACAGAATCGACTACATTGCGCCCTTCCTCATCAGCATTCAGAGCTAGACTCCATATTCAACCAACAACAAACATAACCGATGCAATGTGTAAAAAATATGAGGTTAGTAATAGCATATACAATGCCCTATTCTGGGTCACTTTTTAGATACTCCGTATAAGTTACCAGTTTTAATACTGCGTTTGTTTGTTTGGTTGTTTGTTTGCTGGCCTGTTTGCTTGCTTTTTGTTTATTTGTTTATTTGCTAGCTTGTTTGCTCGTGTGTTTCTCTGATGTCTGCTGTCATTTTGCACCTTATTCTACACTGCCAAATTGAATATCTTCTGTAATGCTTGCACATTATTACTATATATAACGTAGAAAACTTGATATCTTTGTTCAGAAAGGTGATCTGAGAAGGCATCTAAGCTGCTCAGACGTACGATATTCTTACACTGATTGGAAAGGTTTGAAACTCAACATGGATGTCACTCCGCTATGACAGACAAAATTTGCGGATGTCAGCAAAAATGTAAAACAATTACCATAACAATCTTAAACATCCCGAATTTATAACTCCTGTAACATTTTAAAAACTCGAGCTTTTAGGTTGAATCCTCTATGTGGCTTTCCAAAGCTATATTCATTTGAACAATTTATGGTAAAAGAGGCTTTAAATAACCAACATTCTCAAATTTAAATCAATGGAAAACATTAAAGTTTCTATTCTCAGAGGACAGTCAAAAGTCTGGTATTTTGCTCACGTGTTCACACACGTGAGCGTATGTGGCAGCGATGTCTGTGTGTCTGTTTGCCTGTCTGTCTGTGTGCTCGATATCTCAAAAACGGCTCATCAGATCAGAATCAAATCTGGTACATAGATTTAGTTTGCAAATGACAAGAACCGATTAGTTTTTAGCTGATGTGGCTTACTTAGTTTTTGCTCATTTGCATAATTAATGATTTTAGAAAAAAAAACGGACATACAATGACTGAACACAATCCGATGAGATTTGCTACAAATGTTGATCACACCAAAATGTATCAGCCATGAAAGATATTTGCTAATTTGCATATTTAATGAACTTTCCTAATTAGGGATATATATCTGAATTGGCTAGATTAAAATTGACAAATCTAGGTATCTATATTAAAGTTACTATGATATTAGCATTATTGAAAGTCATTAAGCATTTCTACTTCAGCCAATTCCCTATTTGCATATATTAAAGTTACTATGATATTAGCATTATTGAAAGTCATTAAGCATTTCTACTTCAGCCAATTCCCTATTTGCATATGTAATGAACGTTTCTAATTAAGGATATACACATATCTGAACTGACAACACCAAAGTTGATGAAACTTGCTATGTACATTACCATGATACCATACCATGATACAACATTATTGAAAAGCATTTATTTCAGCCAATTCCTTATTTGCATATTTAATTAACTTTCCTAATTAGGGATATACACTGGGATTTACTTGATCAAAGTTGGCAAACATGCTGTGTACATTGATGATTATACCAGGTTGTAACAATATTCAAAGTCACTATGCATTTTTATGTCAGCTAATTAATAATTTGCATATCCAGTAAGCTTTCACAGTTTGTCATATATAGCTTGAAGAACTTGACCAAAGGCAATTACACGTGCTATATTAAGTGGTGATACAATGACAGTACTCAAAGAAAGAAATTATTATTATTTCAGCTAATAACATATTTGAATACTTAATGACCTTTAGAATTGATCTGTTGTAAATATTGTTCATTGTGTTGATCATAACACTCTCAGTGAAGTTGCAAACATGTGTTAAAGGTTCAAAATTGCACATAAATGCAATATATAATGAAACACGCGAGCATTTTCAGTTCATATCTGGTTATCGTTTAAAGTAGCAGACGAGTCAAAATTGCTTCAGATCTGTCCCCGGGGCATTCTGCATTTACTTTACCTCAGTACTTACAAACATTAGTTGACTCGTTTTTGTCTTTCTTGTAGGCTAAGATATTTAAGTGTGAGGCAGTCAAACTGTATGGAGGATGGATGCAAAAGCCCGGAGCTACTACGAGTCCGTCGCTCCAAATTGACTTTGGAGAACTTGTGTCTGTGACGGGAACTGTAACACAGGGTCTTGGCGATAATACCGTACTGTGCTGGGTCACCTCGTATAAACTGAATTATGTTGGAGAAGGAGATGACTGGAGGGTATTAAAGAATTTTAATGGGGATGACAAGGTGGGTTTCATGGCTGCAAACGCATGCGGTCAAGCAAGTGAAAACTATTTATTAGAAATTAGTCTTGTTAAAGTACGAATTATTACAGAAACCCAAGGAGGTAAAAAAAAATATTTTATCTCCATGATAAAACGTACACATCGTGGGAATTTTGGTACATTTTGTGTACATGGCAAATTTTAAATTGTTTTGTATGCGCATTTAAACAGTTTTGTTTGTAACATGTTACTGAAGCGGTACAAAGGTGCAATAGTACAGTTCTAGGCCTTTAGTTATTTTTTGTTGAAATGTAACCCATTTACAACAACATGCCTCGAGTTTATCTTCTTCTAGGATAACTTCGTATTCTAGGTTTTAGTTGTGATTAAATTTTAGCAAATGTATAGCAAATGGTGGTTATAAGGTATACAGTCACCCGTAATCTTAATATGCCCCATTATGGTCAGAGGGGCGTTCCTTGGTATTCGAAATGCCCATGTGAGGGCGCTGTTTTTAAAAAGCGGCCACCCGCTTGAAATCTGTGATTGATTAGATTTTCTCTTTCCGTGGTAACTGTGGCAAAATTGGAACAGGTGACAGTATACCTATAAAAAACTTTCCTATTCTTTATTTTCATTACACAAATAAATCGGTTGTTAAAAGTAAGATGGCAATAAGAAAACAGATCATATAAAAGCCACTGTATAATTATTAGCATTTACTGAGTCGTCATTTCATAATTTCAGGTATTCGATGGAAACTGTGATCAAAATACGCTGGTTACTCACTATCTGGATCATCCCTTCTTTTCGAGGAAACTTCGATTTATTCCGATGACGTGGTACGAAAATGTGTGTATGCGATTAGAGGTCCTGGGCTGTCGACTCTCTGGTATGAAACTCTCTCTTGCATTCATCTTGCATAATTTATCACACAAGCGAATCAATGTTAACAAATCCAAAAGTTTAACTTGAACGCGAAGTAACCGTCTAACTGTACATAGATTATTTTACTACATGGCTATGTACACTAGTGAAATTAAATACAGTGAAATAAACATATCGCTCAGTGAAGAGTGAATAAAGTTAAGCTATATCCGTATGTTAAGCCCAGCCCATCCGCCTATCTGTCGGGAACTCTGGAAATACGTATTTCTTGAAGAACAGACAAAAATGATCTTTGTCATATTCCGACAGATCATCTGTACAATTGTTCAGTTTATGTAAAGATTAATCTTAGGAGATATTCCCCGAATTTTTAATGTTTCGAGTGATGCACAGTGTAGGGTCTGTGTAATGGCAAGATGGTCATAACACATTTTAGTTCAATATTTACACATGATCATGGGCGACACTGACATGCTGTGAGTGTGAATTCTGCAAGTGAAACATTTTTAGTGACAAACAGGAACATGCACAGCTATTATACTTTCTACTTTGTTAACAGCTTTGCTTTACTCCGAACCATTGAGTTACCTAGGATATCGAGACTGCAAAGGCACGGCGTCCCACAGGGATAAGAATGTATCGTTACAATGTATTAAACTAAACTTTCGCGTTATTTTAGTATATCGCAAGATGTTAACCAACTGATTTAATCTCTTTTTAAGATCAACACAGTGGGCGATTAGGATATCACCTAGCGGAAAAGCCACAGACAAAACCGCTCTACCAGAGCCTCAATCTCTTAAAAGATCGGTTCAATAACCAAGCTTATATTACATTTTTTTCTGACTGCAATATTATGGACCAACAGCAGTGTTTCATCAAGTAATAATAGGTTGTAATTGACATGTTAATTGAAGGTAAAGGATACCGTTGATAGAAACACTGGCTCTGATAGTAAAATACATCTCTTTATCGGAAATATAACAGATATAATCATACAGATACCATAAAAAGATGTGTGGATTTCGTGCTCCTCCCTATGGACGTAGTATGAGTAACTAAAGCTTTTATCATTCTTTTCGACTCCCTTGTTCTACATTCTCTCTTTCTTAGATGCGTTGACGTAATCATGTTTCAGTTTCAGTAACACTGGCAAATATCATCGAGTTTCCTGTCCAGCCTGTGGAAGGCTGCAATTAACTTTTATGTCAAATTGGCTTCTTTAGACATTGTTTTCATCTAGTTCCAAAGTAAAACTTGTTCATGTTATTTCACTCACTAAGAGATGAGTGTCTGCACATTATCCTACTTTTAAAAGAAGTATGTGAGTAAATTTGAATGTAAAAATAACATCGATAGTGCAACCCTATGTATGGTTGTTTTTTTCAAACTTTACATCATGACTTAATATGAAATGTAAAAATACAATATTAATGTCGAGACTAACCCGTTGGGGTTTTACGTATGTAATACTGCACTATGGTTTATAATCCAAGTAACCTTTTATGGAAAAAGCCTTACTCATTAAATGTAGTGACGCAGCCGATGTTCGTTTGGCATTAGAATTTGAGTCTGTACATATGAAATTCGCCTGTAGTGCTACAAAGATGTAATTTTGAGACTCTGAGAGAAATACTGCATGATATTCTATCGGCGGAAAAGGCGTTCACAACGCTGTGACCGGGGCTTTAATTGAAATGTATCTCGAAAAATAAAAGTATCAAAAAAGTGCTTAGTATATCAGAAAATGTTTAGAGAGTCCGAAAATCTGACCCTCGGATGCATTATACTTTTTGGTTTGCCAACCCTCAAATATGTCTGCTGAGAAACTACTTTGGTCATCAAAGCAAACTTCAATGAGCGTAAATAATGTCAGTACCTCCCAAATGCTACTACTTGAAACGTTAAAATGCGAAATAATATTATGAATCTGCAAAAAATGTTATTCAGCGAATATGATAATAGACATCAAATCAGGTCAAATAATCATTATCATTCAAGGTAACTATGAAATTTACCAGGTCCAAGGAATATTTCGAAAATGACAAAGACAATGGGATCATCTTGAACCACAATAAGTGGTGGTACCAGGTGTCCGGAATGGGTAAGCGTACCCTGCCAGCTAGCTGCACCCGTCAAGATTGACCCAAAGCGACAAATCCATTGTTATTTGGTGAATTCACCAAATTACTTTTGTGAGTCAATATTTGGTATGCTGTCACTCATCATTCGAGAAACAGACAGGTCATTTTTTGATACAACATCTCCGTATCTACCGTAGAACTTCTTAAATGATTTCACTAATCTACTTTCTGAGAATCCTTGCCTCACTAACTTTTGAGCTAATAGGCTGTGTCTAACTCGAAAGTCTTCATATGCATTGAATGCTCTACTGTATCTAAGAAGTTGTGAAATATACACACCATAAGCTGGAGATGATGGTATATTGCTTGACAAAAAGGGAAAGTTTATGATTTCAAAATTGAAATCGTATCTTTTGTCATACAGCTTAGTATATAGTGTATTTTGTCTGATTTCAAAAAATACGTCTAGGTATGATGCCGGGTCCACACTTTCAGTTGTTTCTTTAAATGATATAAAAAACGGAGATGAATGTCAGATATAAAAGGTACATTTGGAAAGTCGATATATGAGCTATTCGCGCTTTGTAATAGTAACCATGTCACTCCTCAAGAGATTTCAAGCCACTGTTTATCCAAATATTAGCTTTTTATCATAACAAGGTAAATTAGTGGCAAGTATAATGAGGGAAATGACATATGTGGCAAGACTATTTTTCTTGTGACGAGCTGTCAAGAGATTGGCACTTTTCGCCAGGTTTTGTATGTTATTTGCTGTGATAAAATTGCTTCTCATGTGCGTTACATACTGGATTTAAACAAAGGTGTAATGAGTTCAATTACTATTGCATTTGTTTATGATAACCTATTCTCTGTATTTCATTATACATAATTTATAAAGCAACCATTATGTGCCTGTTTATGTTTAAAGGGACAAAAATTAAAATACTTCAAATAGCTGAACATTTTGTTTTTGCAAACTGAAACTTCATTATTTTTTAAAATAAATTGTCATATGTCTCAACCAAATACTTTTTGAATACAGTTTGCTTCCTTTTTTTAATATATCGATGGTTTAAATGAAAATTCTTTGCACAATAGGATGAAGAATGAACCTCTATGCAACCCTAACCCATAGAGTTTTCGTTTGAGAAATTTGAATTGTCATTGATTTTTCATACTTTTGAAAAAAGGTTAGCTAGTTTATACTTAACTGGCCAGATAAGCAGCAAATGATATTCTAAAGTCTTTAGAAGAGAAAAATGGAACAAATTGCGACCAAATGTGTCTGAATATGAGTACGAAGTTTTCCTTCAACTGTAGATAAATTACCCGTTATGTGTTGCACACGCCGCATAATCATATGAGAAATGTTGCTTACTTGACAGTTTCTAAGTTTGAGGGTAAACAAAGACCGATGATGTTCTTTTTCGCTAGATATTCACAATTATGTCAAATGGGCGCTCATCTCTGTTGATCGCATTGTTCTCCTAGAGTCTGATGACATATCAGATGACAAGTTCGCCCTTAAAACCTTTTAAGAATTGAATTTCGTCAACATTAGGGAGCGTTCAGTTTTTACGACCTGGGGGGGGGCGGCAAAATCTTGTCGCCGGTGTTCAAAAAATATAAGACCCCCCCCCTGCATTTTTCGTGAAAAAAAGATGAGCCCCCCTTTGTCAGACGAAAGATATTGATGACCCCCCCCCCCCCCGGCTGAAAATAACCAAAATTCATATGTCAAATTTACCCGCATGGTTTGGATTTGAACTCCTGTACGCGGTGCACTTTATTCATGTAGTAGAGATGCCGGTGCACAAACTTCTCAGCCACATCCATTGAAACGTCTGTTAATTAGGACGACTGTAAGGCAATTTTCAACTTCATTTCCATAGACAACTCATGTCCATGGACATTGTATAAAGTAAACTTTATTGGAGTGGTTCACCAAAGGCAGCCCTCCGGTTAAGAGGGTCATGGGCCATTACGTAAAGTCAACTTTATTCTAGTGGGCCACCAAAGATGCCCGCCGGTAAAGAGGGTCGATCATGGCTATTGCATAAAGTAGACTTTACTGGACAGGGCCGCTGAAGGCGCACGGCCATTAAGATTGCCGTGGGGTATTACATAAAGTCAATTTATTGTAGTGGGCCGCCGCAGGCGGCCCGCCGGTAAAGAGGGTCGATCATGGCCATTGCATGAAGTAAACCTAATTGGAGTGGGCCGCCAAAGGCGTCTGCCCGTTAAGAGGGTCATGGGTAATACATAATGTATATGTATTGTAGTGGGCCGCCAAAGGCGGCCCGCCGGTAAAGAGGGTCGATCATGGCCATGGCATAAAGTGAACTTTATTGTTGGTATTATGTTTTTGAAAATGTGGTGACCCCCCCTTTCCTACCAGTGAAAAAGTGATGAACCCCCCCCCCCCTTTGCGGATTCCAAAATTACGATGACCCCCCCCCCCTGGATTTTGCCGCCCCCCGGCCGTAAAAACTGAACGGTCCCTTAATATAAGTTCCCGTGTTTATTTCAACCACAGCCGATACAGGTGAGAACCCGTGTGGAGGCGAGGTCTTGTACCATAATGGTTTCTGTCTAGGATCCGTATATAGTGATCTGGAAGATGCATGTGACGTCATCTTTCTTGAAGGAAGCTTACCACTGGCGATAAAATCTGACTCGATGCAGCAGTTCATCGAAGAAAACTATGCTTTGTTCACGATCTCATCGTACAAAGATTACAGCATCGGCCTGACAAAAGAAACGGGGAAACAAGATTTCCAATGGCGGGATGGTACCCCGGTCACATTTGACTTCTTCGGAGATCTCTCTGACATTTTTGTTGATGAGCACTATTGCACTCTAATGGACATGGAAGATTCATTCCTGTGGAAACCACATGACTGTGTGAACGAGCTGCGTGTCTACCCAACCATTTGTCAAAAAGGTATAGATGTTTAACTTTATGTGGTACTTTCCAGCAAATTTCAAAAGCACTTCTAGATTCACCCTTTAGTTTGAACTTTGCCGAAAAACGTATGGTATTTTTTGAGTCAATAATCATAAATATTGGCTTGAATCATTGGCAAAATAGAGCATTTGCTTACAGGTATGCAATCATAACCCATCTTTTTGTTATTTAGACGTTAATGAATGCCTACTGAAACCAGGCTGTTCTCACAGTTGTGTCAATACCCCTGGTAGTTACTACTGCGCGTGCCCAGATGGTTTCATGTTAAACCCAGAGAACCGTAAAGAATGCACAGGTAAGTTAACTCTCGACATGAGTATTGTGTAACTATCCGTCATCGAAGTGTCTTCAACTTCTTCAGACTACGATTTTTACAAAAACTGTACCTCAGTATTTCTGAAAATTATTTTTTAAGGATAAAGATGCAGTAAATGCCGTCGCTGTAAGAACCCGTACTTGTTTAAAAAGTATTATTTTTCTTTTTACATTAAGCGATCTGTGCTTCTGATGATCAAGATTCCTATACAAGTGAATTGATAACATCGCATGTACCTGTGCAGTGCGACACGCTGGTCGAAGAAGCAACGTGTGACCCTGGCATATCTGGGTGGAGTGATTTTGAGCTGAACTCAACCTTCGGATATATACAAGTGTCAAGTTACCCGCCGTGGTACAACATAAATTCCACTTGCTATTACCGGATAACAGTTGGATATAACAAGGCCATTAGGTAATGAGCTCAGGTCCTCATGTGTTCAAGTTCAATAAACATAATAAGGTTGTGGGAGACACGTTTGCTATATCTGGGAGATTCAGCAAGACTAGGTTTAAAATGTATGCGTCATATTACTGTACAGTTCAAATGGAACCATCATATTTTTACACTGACCTTAAAAATTGTAGATTATTTGTACTTCCTCTTCTAATGCGAGACAGAGCCCCGCCTCCACAGCATCAAGAGCACTGACATTGTCACGTGGATTGTATCATGCAGAGCGGGATATTGCGTATTTCCGCGTTTTGTTTCTCTGTTTTCGCTGTCTTGTTTTATTTGACAATTGAATATTCGTCAACGTTCACTCACTTCTTCCTTTTCAGATTGACCTTTTCGTACTTCAGTCTTCGCGCCACTGAGCGCGAGTGCTTGGACACATTAGTGGTTGATGATGTCATCAAGGGAACCGAGGGTGACGTAATCAGCTCCACGCAGTACTGTGGACATTTGAAATCACTTGAGATATTGTCAATCTCAAACACCATAACGATGTCAGTAAACATCTACCAGCTGACGACAGGAATGCCAGACTCCCTCGGTTTAACGGCTACTTACAGCGAGGCAGGTAAATAAAGCCTCACGGTTTGAATTTCTTCTATGTGCATTCTGTTAATTGCTCCTTGAACTTGAATTTCACTTTGTTCATATCCCTTTTATTTTGTCATCATTTCATCATTTTTCATTCTGTTCCAACACTCAAGTAATGACTGGTCGTGAGATTATAAGCATATGTTGTAGTCCCCTAGAGGGTCCGAGAGTCGCCAGAAAATGATCTGTTTTACTATGACCTGAGGAACATCATTGGCGCTGTACAATGTTGAGCCCGAGTGAAATACAATAATAAGCCGCGCTACAAATACAGAATAAGTCCAACATATACTTGAACCTCGCATGTCATTATGATAGTTTGCAAAAAAACAAGGAAACTTTTCGTTCTAATTTCATTTTTCCAGTTTGTGGGTTCAGTTCTTGCGACTCAGGCTGTGGAAGTTCCGCCCTCCTGACTCAAGAACAGGGCGAGTTTGAGACATTGAACTTTCCAAGTCAGCTCAAACCGTTCACGAGGTGCCAGTGGATCATATCAGCTCCCGATGGAAAGTTCCTATCGATAACTTTTCCGGACTTCCGAGTCGTCGGCGACTGTCTGGCGAAGGTTGTCATATATAACGGTCAGGTGCCTGTGGAGAGTAACCGGATTGCGACGCTGTGCGGCGATTTCCGACCAACTGTTGTGTCTCAGGCTTCCGAAGTCCTAGTTACGTTTGACACATCGCTCGAGACGAACTCGGAAGGTTTTCGAGCGAAGTACGAGAACTTTGGTAGGTTTACCACGTCTCAATAAAATGTAACTGTGTCTGACTTCAATAATATAGAATTCCGTCGAAAAGAATCAGGTACATATTTTAAATGTAGTCTTAGCTAAAGTTTCATAAACGCTAGCGGGTTTTCAGAAAGTGCACAGTGATATTTCGACTCATATTTCAGTCATATTATTTTCTTTGTGTAGGAAGCAATAACGATACTCCTTTTCGTTTTCCTAGTTACGGCCGGAGGACAGGATTTTACTGTCCTGTGCCGGCCTTACATACTGTTGACAACACGTTTCTTCGCTGTGGATTCTGAGAATTACAAGGCGGCACAGCCATAGACATAACATCTGCTTATTAATTCACGAAAACGAAACGAAGGATAATGTTCATGCAATGTAAAGGTTGCTTTACGACGATGCGAACTTTGGAGCTCAAAAAGAGCAATCGCAGTAATCAACTTGAGCATGCGCACAAAATCAAAGTTGTCATTAGACTTGGATCACCAATGAAGGATCCCATTCTCATCAATGTCACCTCATGTGAGTTCATTACGTAATTATATTGCCTTTTATCAGAAATTAATTACACACTCATATATTTTCAGATCTAGCTGGCTGTGGCAGTGGGACGAGGATATGCAGAAACCCACAAGTGTGCACAGTCTCGCGGGGCTTCATCTCTTCAACGAACTATCCGAATTTCTACTATGCAAATGAGAGATGCTCTTGGCAGATCGTGGCACCCTCGATCAACAACTACATAACTCTGATCTTCACCGATTTTGACATCACTTCTACTACGCCAGACTGCGCCAGTGACTTCGTGGAAATTTTCGACGGGAGCTCCCGCCTGGACTCCCTCTTAGGAGTGTACTGTAATCATAACTTGCCGCCCCCGAGACTTCTATCAAGTAGAAATAGTCTCTTGATGCAGTTTGAATCTGATTCCGTCTATGCTGGGAGAGGATTTTCCGTGGAGTACCATTCATCAACCTTTGAACTCCCAGAAGGCTACAGTCTCAAACAAAACAATGGTAACCATTATTTCTATCTTCTGTGCATAAGACTGAAAAAATCGCGATACACTCTTTTTATACCCTAGACAGTACTCCCAGGCAGAGGGTAAGCCCGGCCGAAATACCATAAGGTTACTTTCAAACAAAAAGAAAGGTTAGAAAAGCCGGGGGTTTTGGGATCAAGTTAGAACAGACAGAGACAAACAATGTTATATTTAAACTGGTGTAAGACCTATATTTATTAGCTGCTGCACAAACGATTAATATAATACAATACGCTAATAATACAATAAATACAATAATGTAATATATTACAATAAAAATAACGGGTTAAAAATAATGTATTCATTAAGCAAATTCAATATGTATGAGAAACTAGGTGACGTCGGGTTAAGGGTACACTATACCCATTTTACAATCTCCTGCATTGCAAAGCACACATACGTTGAGTTGGCCTAGATGGCAGACAGAAACGATGAGTGTCGACTGTTGACTTGAAAACAACTCTTTGTGGAACTCGGGACTCGGATCTCACTATCATGGCACACTTGTGTCCATAAACAGTTACAACAAAGATGACATTGACAGCACGCAGAACCAAAGCTGACAGCAGAGACACAAAGCAAATCTGCGCCTTCTCCGCCAAAGCCTCTCATAATCTATGTTCTTGCGTTTTATATGTCCACGCTTTTATATGTTCACGCTGTCACATATGTCCACGATGTCATATTCGCAACCCGATGCCGGTGGGTGCAAAGCTGACACGCAAGGGTTGCTGCTCTTCATTTCGATATTTGGTAATGTTCATTCACCCAACAGACACTCAAGCACAAGGTGAAATACATTCAATATGACATTGAATATCCAGTTTCTCAATATCCTGATTTATCACGGTCTCGCTTCTACTGTCTGTTGATTTCATGTACACCATCCTTCAAGTAAATGTACTCAAAAGATAAGTATTTGCAAATTCACAAACTAAACCAAAAGCTAACGAACACCTCTGTCAGCTTTCGAATTGGCAATTTTCCTTCAAGCAGCAAGTTTGATATCTTGCAGATTATGCATGCATGGAAGGTTGGGAAAAATATGATAGCAGTTGCTACAGTTTCCGGCGAGACAATCAAACTTTGCGGTGGACAGAGGCTGAGATGAAATGCGTACACCATGGTGGTCATTTGGTTAGCATTAAAACCTATCAAGAAATGATGTTCCTCCATTATATGTTGACAACTGACTGGTTTACTGGCAACTCTGAAGTATACATTGGTACGCAAGTCGATTATACTGTATATTTTCCAGTACACGCAAAGGACGCGCCCGCGCAGTTAAGATGTATAATACGCTGTAACCTCCACAAATGTAATAATCTCCACAAATGTAATATCAACCACAATTGTTATAAAATCAACCACAAATATAATAAAACAGTCAACCATTAATGTAACAACCCGTAACCACAAATGTAATAAACAAATTAACCATTATTAAACTCAACCATAAATGTAATAAACTTGAACTTGCATATGTGATCATTGTTTATCAATGCCCTGAGTAAATAATAACTTTAATAAGACTAGTGTAATGTAATTGCATACTTTCCTGAAACTAGGTTTCCTTTCCGAAACACAGAATAGAGTACTTTGAGAACACTATCAGAAAACGGCGAGGTACTGATCAAACCGTTAGATAATGGAAGTGGAATAGCAATTCTAGACACTGATAATTACACAATGAGGAAGCGTCAAAAAAACTCGTCAACCAGTGATACCACACAAAGTTTATGACAGATGACTCAGAACAAATAACAGAGAAATATACAACCTTATAATAGAAACTTACGACACAAAACATGCTAACGAGAACATGTATCCGTATTTAAATCTAGTAAAAACAATACGAACACTACCTTGAACACTGTAGAACAAAATTAGACATCCTAAAATCCCCAGCGAAGGAACAAACATTAAGTGAGACAACATAGGAATACAGAAAATCTATCGATTATTCCACACCTTTTATCCACTGAAGATGAGGCGACTGATTAATAAAGTACGGCAAATTTCGAAAAAACGGCGTTAAAGGATCGTAGTGTTATACAGTCTCCTCCACTCTGGATTGGAGACTGCACTGACGTTCAGATTACAGCTGTGTCCCGCCATGGCCCATCAGTTTTGTACACAAGATAGGGAAACGTAAAATGCACTTTCAAATATACAAAACACACTAAACCCAAACAATTAAAATATGAATAATGTGTGGCGTTGCTTTCCTTATTACAAAGACAAATATTTAAGGGCTAATTACACAATTGCACGGACAAATTAAATTTATTACATTTATGGTTGACAAGTATTACATTTATGGGTGATTTTTTAATTACATTTATGGTTACCATTTATTACAATTGTTGTTGGTGTTTTTATTACATTTATGGTTGATTTTTGTTACATTTATGGTCGATATTACATTTATGGAGATTATTACATTTACGGAGATTATTACATTTGTGGAGCTCACGTACGTTATCTTTGATGAAAACTGTACAATCTTTGATGTACTAGATTATGAGGAAAAGTGTACAGCTTTGTATAGATATCTGCAATGTAAAAAAATGTTATTATTGAAAAAAGCACCGGCCGCCATTCTGTTTCTTTGCATTGAAGAATACATCGAAAATCGATCAAGAGAAAAGTTCCGACGCAAAACATTTGATAACATACACGCGAATTGTCGTAATGTAGAACGACCACAGTAAATTCCGTATTTTTTCCGGGAATTTTGTAGGTGAAAAACAATATTGTTTTCCGTGTACCACATCGTGATATTATTCATTCGCGTCTTTACATCTAACTGTAAAGTTATATCGTCTGAATGTAAAAACGGCTGCGTGAAATTATGATAATTCAACCGGCCCGTTTATTTCCTTCACGGTGAATATTAGACACGTAGTTTGCATTCTTTATACCATGGACAAGAAAGTCTGCCCAAAAATATCTTTATTCTGGACAACATATTTGTCTCACATCAATTTGCCACTCAAGAATGTCTCATTGTGGTATCACTAAAACAGTTTGTTGCGCCCATTTCTATTTTAGGATTGTCTGATTCCGCTGAGGAAAGCGTGTATCGATGGACAGACGATAGTCCAATGAGCTATGCTGGCTGGTACCGTAAAGAAAAGTAAGTACGCTTTGCGTATTTGAGAAGGTGTACAACAGTCGATCTCACATGGACGTTTAGGGAGCCTTCAGTAATTACAGGGGGGTGGGCCGGGGGAATTGGGGGAGGGTCACTTGTTAGAAAACAGTTCAAGGGGGAGGGTCACTTTTTATAAACCTATCTTGGGGGAGGGTCACTTTTGACAGAAGCTGATTTTATGGCCAAAACTTTGATTGTCTGTGTGATATTTCCTGAATAGGAAATCACAAACAAAATACGTACACATTATCCACAAGTTTCACAAGCAAAGAAGATGCAGTGGTATCCTACATTAAACACCTTGAACAGTTAAAACTGATAAAAGACAAGCTACAAAAACATATGCAACAGGTGGATAAGTGTATATCAATTATCAAATGTACATAAATGCAAAGGTATTGTCAGTTTTATATTGGAAACTTAAATTGAAAATTGTGCATAGTTCTCTCAAAGACTACCATGTACAGTAAATCAACTTTTTAGTAAAATTCCAAAGTCAAATTTCTTGCACAACCATGGACTTATAACC
Source organism: Ptychodera flava (assembly GCF_041260155.1). Taxonomy (NCBI): domain Eukaryota; kingdom Metazoa; phylum Hemichordata; class Enteropneusta; family Ptychoderidae; genus Ptychodera; species Ptychodera flava. The sequence continues at coordinate 6,963,475 of NW_027248280.1, forward strand.
GCTCTAGTTTAATCAAAAACATTAATATAAATAATCAAGCGCACATACATGTACAGATTTACTTTTTTGTATTGGAAAAAAATTATTCATACTAGTAGTTTCATCATAGACCGCCATGCATAGTGAATCAACATTTTGGTGAAATTCCAAAATAAAATTTCTTGCACAACCACGGACTTGTAACCCCTCTAGTCTAATCAAGAACAATAATGTAAATAATACAGCATACATAAATGCACAGATTTATCTTATTTTGTACTGAAAAAAAATATTCATAGTTTCATCATAGACCCCAATGCATAGCGTATGGACATTTTGGTGAAATTCCGAAATCATATTTCTTACACAACCATGGACTTGTAACCACTCTAGTCTTATCAAGAACAATAATGTAAATAATACAGCATACATAAATGCACAGATTTATCTTATTTTGTACTGATAAAAATTATTCATAGTTTCATCATAGACTGCCATGCATAGTGAATCGACATTTTGGTGAAATTCTAAAATCAAATTTCTTACACAACCTTAGACTTGTAACCACTCTAGTCTAATTAAGAACAATAATGTAAATAATTCAGCATACATAAATGCACAGATTTATCTAATTTTGTACTGAAATAAAATTATTCATACTTTCATGATAGACTGCCATGCATAGTGAATCGACATTTCTGTGAAATTCCAAATCCAAATTTCTTACACAACCATTGACTTGTAACCACTCTTGTCTAATCAAGAACATTAATATCAATAATCAAGAGTACACAAATGCAAAGATTTACCTATTTTTGTATTTGAAAAATCTATTCATAGTTTCATCATAAACACCATGGATAGTGAACCAACTTTTTAGATGAAAATTCAGAAATCAATTTCTTGTACACAAATTCACACAATTCAAGCAAAGTACATTTAAATACATTATCAAACATATATAATATACAGATATAACATATTTTGTGGGGGAAAATTGTCAATAATTTGCCTGATAGACTCCATGTATTATGATTTGACATTTTTGGATGAAGCACTAAATCAGCCACATCTTGCCTTCCTATAGTTGCACAATATATGGTGACCCTCCCTCAAATGTATGAAATACCATATCTCTTCAAAATTTCATGCGTTATAAATTGTGACTTCCCCTCCAAAAACACCAGCTCTCCCCTCTGTAATTTGTCCCTAACATAACAATTGAACCAACTGTTATGTAATAGACATCAAATCAGGTCCAATAATCGTTATCATTCAAGGTAAACTATGAAATTTACCAGGTCCAAGAAACATATAGATGATGACAAATTTAAAGGCAATGGGGCCATCTTGAACCACGAAATAGTGGTGGTACCAGGTGTCCGGAATGGGTAAGCGTACCCTGCCAGCTAGCCGCACCCGTCAAGATTGACCAAAAGCGACAAATTCATTGTTATTTGGTGAATTCACCAAATTACTTTTGTGAGTCAAAATTTGGTATGCTGTCACTCATCATTTGAGAAACAGACAGGTCATCAAACAGAAACAGACAGGTCATCAACATCTCATCAAATTAGCTGATACTGTTTAAGTTATTCCTGGGGAGAATGCCACAGTGGTTTGGGGGGGAGGGTCAAGTTTTAGAATGTCGGACAAGGGGGAGGGTCACATTTTAGACAGGAGGATCGGGGGGGTCACATTTTAAGGTACAGGTGTGCGCGAAATTCCCCCGGCCCATCCCCCTGTAGTTACTGAAGGCTAACTTACCATTTGCTGTCTATTTGACTGTTTTCCAGCGACTTCCAGGCGCCTAGGCTGTCATTCATCAATGTTAACACTTTCCATCTGTCAAATGTCTCTAGGTTGGAGATATTTGTAGACCTATAGTTTTATAAGTCAAGTGAAAATTGACAACTTTAATAGAACTTCAAAACTGAATGGTCCCCTCGGACTGCCCCACATGCCTGATCCAAAATGGCGCGCTTTACAACAAGTAAACTGCGCATGTCCAGTGTGAGCTGGTGAAAGTTATGAATGATAAGCAAATTTTTTCTTGTGCCTTTGGCTTCGCAAGGAATCTTGTTAAATGTTGAGGGGATATTTTAACAGCTTTGGTTCTTATAAATTTAATTTCAGCAATGTACAGCCGTCTGGTGGTGAACTCGAGGACTGCACAAAGATTGAATTACGCGAAGTGTATTCCATAAACCATTGGCACGATGTTGCCTGTGCGTTCAACAATATCAACCAGTACATCTGTAAAACGCCCGCAATTTATCGAGGTTATTCACCCTTCAATTGTTGTCATCGGGTCACCATTGACGTTCATGAATAAACTTACAAATTTAATTGTTTGAATGGAAACAATAATGCAGCTGAAAATATAGTATTCAGTGACCGATAACATTACTTTTGTACAGTGATATTTTATGAATTATGATGTCCTTGATGACATTGATGTAAGGGATTTTCACGAAGGGTTCCTGTTGTTAGCGATTGACCCTTGATCATATACTTTCGTTCTCGATTGACGTAAGGACACAAACAAAACCAACTGTTTTAGCTCTGGTTATTTATTCTACAACTTAGTTTTCGAGCAATATGTAACTTTAAATCTCAGTTCAAAACGGTTAATGTCATATTACCAATAGATGATAGGTTTATTACTTTTTAATCAAACATCAAACACTCCAGCAAATTTTGTAGACTCTATGTTGCGAAAAGAACATTTTTTCGAAACAGAAAGTAGACAAGGGGCCTTACAAACTGCTTGGAAAATATGAACATAATTTTTGGAAATATCGTATTGTAGGTCAAGTTAAAGAGATGAAAGACAGAGTAGTGGCTGGCCGTTTTGGTAAGTACATCCTTGTTTGGGGTCAATAAACAGAGATGAAAAGTTTGACTTCAGTGCACTATATCACAGTTCGTCGGCAAATATGGCATGTTATGTTATTTTGGCGCCAATGGAAAAAAAGTGTATGTAACATTTTAGCATTTGAGACTTAATAGTATTACATAAAAAGAATCCTTACAAAAATGCCTTAGTTGACAAGGAATACCCCTGTTCATAAATGTTTATATTGAAGGATACATTTATTGATGGGGGGAAATATTTATTAATGATCACCATCTTTATACGAGTTTGGACAATAGATAAATATACTGGGGCCATAATAATTACGGTAAAATGAGGACCAAGCAAGTCACGGTGCATACGATTATGATTTTTCCATACATCATCCGACGGCCCAATAACAACTTTAAAAAGTCTTCTCTCCTATGCTTCATCTGTAAAGATTGTGAGGTCGGATGGATTTTGAAAGACGGAGTATGCTTTGCGTCATTTTTGCTTCATTATGTCAGCGAGGAAAACGCGGACGGCATATGTCAAAACCATGGAGCCGATTTAGTCCGTGTTGAAAGCGAGGCCATCATACCCTTCCTAATGCAAATTCTAAGTTTTGATCCCCGTGAAACTGTCGTTTACGTCGGTCACGCAAAAGAAGAGGCTGTAGTGGGCAGTGAGACACTAAGTTTGGAAAACGACATGTGTAAGGTTATCACAAGGTCAAGCGCAAATGAATACGAACTGGTCTTCGGCGTTGATACTTGTGACACGATATATGACGGCGTCATATGTCACAAATCAGCGACTGGTAAGACAATCGCTAGATTACTTTTTAAAGACATGTTTCAATGTCGTAAATCCTTGGTCATTTTTATAATTATACAAACATACAATCTCTGTAATAAAGGAAGCATGCGCCTCGAAAGTGGACGATATAAACTTTTGCTCAAACTTGCCTCAATGTAACTTAGGGCCATTCTCTTGCCAAAATAAGGGAACAATTTTCGAGAAACTAAGAAGGTAAAAAAATTGTCCTGCTCCAAGAGCGTCAAAATTAGCCCCAACAAATGTTATAAATCAGAAAAGCATTGTTTCGATTTGAGAGGCAGAATATCTACCCCCGAGGCGAATTCTCTGTAAATCTCAATACCGAGTACTTCAGATTCAGTAATTCCGAATCTAAATGCATGTAGAAAGAGAAATCGCCAAAACACGATCAAAATGCACGTAATTGAGCTTGCATTGGCTCGCTTCAGTATGCCGAGATGTACATCTGAAAATCTTTTGAAATCGTTCGTAATACTAGTGCTTCTAATCAGTCAAACAGTATTCGATAATAGTTAAAATCCTACGTTCATCGCAGTCTAAAAGAGTATGCTTTCACAGATTCTCCCAGCAACGGCGACTGTCCCGACACACATTTTCACTGTTCTAATGGTGAATGCATTCTGAGAATATTTGTGTGTGATGGACGAACGGACTGTAGCGATGGTTCAGATGAAGAAACATGCAGTAAGTATTTTCCAGATAAGCGCATTATGATATGTTAAACTTTAATGTGGCAATACCTTTTTGTAACCCATGAATTTCAATGCTAATGGCCCTGAATTATGAGCGGACTATTAATTGAGAAGTAGATAAAAATACGGTTCCAAGGAGTTACCCTCGGGGCGTTTTGTTATTCAACGTATCTTTGGTTGTTATATTGCCAGAGGTCCGCACATATTTCTTCGTTGCATTAGAATTGATTGTGTATGTTGTGTGTGAAATAATTGTTGTATACGTTGTGCCGATTTGCAGTCGTCTTCCTGGCTATGCAATTCGAATTATTGATCCAGGAATTTCGATAAAAAAGACATGTCGCTTCGCTACCCTATAGATAGGACGCCGTGTGATCATGATTGAGACTATGCAGTTGGATGCCGGGCCCGGAAACCCATTTAGTGTGCACCCCGAGTTTTGTGTCCTCAAATCCTTAGTCTCTGTGCCCTTACTTTTAGAAAAATGATGATTTTTAAAATAGTTTGTTTGTCTGTATCATTTGCTATATCATGCGCTTCATCAGAGATTGTGTATGTTGTGATGTTTCAGATGGAGCGCAATGCCCCGATGGAAGCTTTACGTGCGACAACGGTCAATGCATCTCAATGAGTGTTTACTGTGATTTCATCCCACAATGCATTGATCGTTCTGATGAAATCAACTGCGGTAAGTTTCATTTTACATGTAGAATCTTCTTTATTATCACAGAAACGTATTATGAAAACAACTGCTTTACACCTACGGACGAACGTAGATCGCATTCAAGAAACGTGCATCCTCCAAATAGATATTACGTTTCAACTGCATATGTAAGAAGATGCCATCTTGTTTGTATATAATTTAAGGCGTATTTCCAGATCACCTGCAGTGGTACAAGTTATGTTAAATTCAGATCGTTTAGTAATGTACGTTAACGTTTCCTAATCGACATTTTGGAAGCAGTGTCGATTCAGTGTAACACGAATATTAATGCCTCTAACCTTTGTTTCTCGGATCAGTAAATTATTAATTTACCTTGGTATACTGTCACCTGTTTCAATGTTGTCACAGATACCATGGAAAGAGAAAATCTAACCAATCACAGAATTTAAGTGTGTGGCCGCTTTCTAAAAAACAGCGCCCTCACATGGGCATTTTGAATACAAAGGAACGCCCCTTTGACCATATATGGGCATATTAAGATTACAGGTGACTGTATACCTTTAAATGATACTGATAATGTTAGCTTTTTTAAGGTCATATTTCAGTCCAGTAACACGGGGTTTCATAAGTTGCCGGATCAGTCAATGGTGAGAGACACGATCCTATGTTGAATTTCAGTTCAAACACTCGTTTAAACAAGTTTATACCAAGGGATCTGAAATTTAAGCTTTCGTATGGCTTTTTGATTTTAGAAGTGTGCAGGTTACATCATGTCATGGAGAACGACCGTCGTCCAGACACTCATTCATAAGTTGACATCCAGGGCTAAGAAATTACGGCATTCGCATAATGTTTGTACAGATATTGAATTATGAGGTTAATACCTTGTTGTGATAAGGAATCATCAGGAAACGCTAAATATGAATTCACTTCTTTGTCTACAGTGTACCCAAGCTGCAATGATGACGAATTTGCATGTGACAATGGTCAGTGTATATCATCGAGGAAACGTTGTGATCTGATAAGGGACTGTGTCGACGGTACTGACGAAGAGACCTGCGTCGGTAATGCTACACTCCGCTACTTATCCCTTGCGTGTTTTTGTATATTTTGTGGCTCATTCTTCAAAGTTGAGGTATATGTACAAGGTTTGAAATTTCTGTGACTGATAAAGTATGCCTAGATTGTTTATATTTAAACATCTCCCGTGTGGTGCATTCGTTCTAGTAAGCCAATGTTTACGCTTACGTTCTTCCAATGTTTTGTAGTATGATAATTATTTTACCCTGTCTTCTTGCATGTAAAGCTCAGCGCCATCGACCCTAGATTTTGGTTAAAGACAAAATCAAAAGAAGTAAAGAGCAACATCGCCGACGGCTGTTGAAAGACCATATAACCCAAGTTAATTTTCTTGGTAAAAAGTCAATAGCAAGATTTATTGCGTGGAACGAGGACGTATTCCCTAGCTACAGTTGATGCAGTAATAATAAGATAAAACTATGTTTGATTCTGTGAAGTATATCTATCATTAAAACGAAGTTATGTTATTTCAAAATTAAGTGAAATTATCACAAATTGTATCTTTTTCTATTGATGAAAATGGTGTTCTTAATTGCAGAAAGCATAGCAAGCCTTTCATGTTATGTATTTGCTGTTTTCCTTTTTAGGCCAGTGTAACTCTGGTTTCCAGTGCTATGACGGAACATGTCTACCTTCTCATGCCATTTGTGATGGTTACATAGACTGCCAGGGTTCTGACCATGAAGATGAACCACAGACGTGCGGTAGGTCTGATTATGGAATGGCGGTGAAGTTGATGCCATTATTGTGCAAGCGTCTGTATTCTATGTCAAAATATGACATACTACCGTTATAAATATCCGAGGTTTTAACCCTTTCACCACCATGGTTTGTCCCAAATCCATTGTTTTCTATGGTACAGTTGGACTTGTATACAGGGAACTTGGGGTGAAAGGGTTAAAATGATTTTAAGAAGGATCAATTTCCAAATACGTGATATGTAGTATGGATCTCGCTTGCAGTGGCCAGTGACTCTCGGTTTGAGTGCCGGATTCTGCCCGAAAAGTCCCAGGGGGTTCTGTGTACAACTGATAAGAAGAACGAAACGAACGACGACAATGCATCAATTATAAACTATTGGCGTTGACTTTTCATGTAATGACCTTTTTGTTTTGACAATGACCATAAGTAAATTCTGACTATTAGAAATCATATCATAGAGAGATCACAAACTTTTATCAGTTTCGTGAAGGTACATGTGCCCGAAGTTTCTTTTCAAAAATAGCCAGCCCGGCGCAATAGACATTTTATGGGAATAAATCGGTTTCTTTTTTTCTCATAGATTACACATTCAGTGCCTTATCTTGTAAAATCGACGAGTTTCGTTGCGACAAAGGATTTTGCATATCAAAGCGTCTTCTGTGTCACTATGAATTCGACCAGTTTCACATACAACTAGGCTGTCGTGATGTAACCCATCTGATGCATTGTGGTAAGCAATAATATGAGACATTTTGCTCTAGAGGTACATGTTGAATATTCCACTCTCACCAGCTTATAGGGTATACATTTCCCAGCTTATGCCGTATGCAAGAGCATGCAGTTCGTATGGTGATTTTGCAGAGAGACAAAGCCATCTCTCTTGTAAACTTTTAAATCAAGGTTACACCAGAGAAAGATCTAGACTTGCCTCAACATGCAACGCTTTTTTGGCAGGTATCACAAGCTGATAGATAAATACGATATCTCTCTTCGACAAATGATCGCTGATGGCATCAGTGACATTGGACATTAGTTGGTGACCACTACCTATTTGACTTAAAGATTGATATATGGCGGGTGCAATATGTTGGGCAGGATGAGCTTACTATGTTAGAAACACCTGACATTACTTCTTGGTCGTTTTACCAGAGGTCTATATATCTTTCTTTCACGAATTTAACTTAAGTGCGTGTACCGGGTACTTTGCTGACTATTCTTTGCGGTTTGGTGTCTATGTTTGTAACAATTGACTATGTATTACGAATCTTGACCTAGTTTTATTGGATTATGGATGCTGTTGGTACGATTGTGATTATTTTAAGTGTATGCATGCAAATATAAGTGTATGAGTGTGCGGAGGAAAGATGATGTGTGATATTGAACTTGAGTGTGCGTGTACATGTTGTTCAACTGAATAATAACAAGAATTTTATTCTGTATACCATCACTTTCTTTTCTCAGACATGTATGATTGTCCGACTTCGACGTACAAATGCCCGAATGCCTACTGCATACCACTGCACATGCGCTTGTAATGACGTAGCGGACTGTCCAAATGGTGAAGATGAGGATGGTTGTGGTGAGAAAGAGATCTGTACAAACATTTATTGTCATTGACTTTATTTCACACGAATTGTCATCCTTGTCTTTCTGTTTTTTACATTTTATTCATTCAGATTTGATCCATGTTTCATGATAAAGCTCTTCCACAAATCAATCAGATGTCTGCATTTGAGCTGAAAGTAAAGAGAAATCGATTACGCCAATGATAAGGCACAATTGTTTGTCGTCATATTCATTGTATTTGATCCGAATAGAGCACGACACACCCAAGAATGTATCATTTGCAAGGATTCGAATTGAATTATTGTCGTAACAGATAGCATACCAGAAAAATCATATTTTTCCACACTTGAGGTAGATTTACATAAGAGTGGTAGCATGTGATTATAAAAAGTGTTGCAATTTTTTTAGAATTGTAATTATTTTATTTTACTTTAATTTACATTTTTATTTTACTTTTGCTTTTTTTACACTTGAATATTCAGACTAATGTCGACAGAAATATATTAATTTTCTTTCTCAGAACTACTTGTGCCGTTTGTACAGTATATCTTTAGGTTTTTGAGAATATATGCTGTTTGCTTGCTTGCTTGATTGATTGAAACATATTCTTTCTGATTGTCAAACTGGAATACATCATTGCTTCTGGCTCTTGTTTTTCATTATGTGCAAATCTCAGACGAATACACATGCCCAGGTGCTCACAAATGTTTGGACCGAGACTACTGCGTATCGCTTACAAGGGTTTGTGATGGTGTCAAGGATTGTAGTCATGGAGACGACGAATTTGAATGCGGTAAGAGTGCTATCTTCTTCAACAGTTAGTATAATCTATATAGTACCCTTCTGTCTTTCTTATGTATGTATGTATGAATGGATGGATGATGGATGGGTGAGTGGATATGTGGACGGATGAATGTATGGATGAATGGATCCTTGCACGATCGTATCGGCATAAGTATGCTTGTATCTCACTTCAAGGGGCATAATCCTGTAACTTGATTTTTCAGACAAAGTATGCCCAGATGTTTGCATCTGTGATGGTCTAAGCTACAGTTGTGAAGGAAGTGATATAAATCTGTCGTTGATTCCTGGTAATATCCGTAAGCTGTAAGTATTTCATTAGATGTTCAAGCGAGTATTACACAATCTATAAATCTATATGCAATATATATCGGGTTCAACCCCAGTGACCGTTCCAAAAATATACCCTATAGTGAAGTATATATGTATATATGTGAAGTATATATGTATATATGTGAAGTATATATGTATATATGTATGTATGTATGTGGGTAGGTGGATAGGTAGGTATACATGTGTAGGTAGGTATACATGTATGTATGGATGCGGGTAAAACTGAGGGGTTGATGAATGAATAACTCATGGAAATCGTTCAATAGCATGGGTTGACTTGGAGAGCAAAGGTATGCTGTCAAACCGAATGCGACCAATCGATATGTCTTTTTACACGTCTTATTTATTTTTCCCTCTGAAAACTATAAATCACCCAAGTGACAGCCATGGCGACACCGCAATCTTTGTTTACGTTTTGTTGCATGGCCGCATACGTAGTAGGCATCTGGGTAATATAGTTTTTGAAATGTTAACTGTAAGTTTAGCCGTTCAAAACTGTTGGCTGGTACCCTATTATTTGTTTGTATGTAGTGTCAAAGACGCATAATACATGACAGTATATTGGTTACGCACGTCACAACGTCAGAGGTTCAAGACGAGATGTATTACAATGGTTGATATTATGCTATTTTTTGCAGGAATTTGACTGGACAGTTGGGTTTGTTTTCCAGACGAAAACGGCAAATAGACAAAGACGTGCAGTACGACTTAACGGCTGCTGACTTACAGGACTTTCCTTTTCTCGGTGTACTGTAAGTCAATACAAAAATTTCCCACAGATTGCGATAATTTGATCTCTACGAATTGCAATGCTCGATAACCCATTACTCATGTAATGATGCAGTCGCTTGTCTTCTTATTTGTTATTTTTTAAAATCTCTTGCGACATTTCCTCTGCTCTAGGGATTTATCAAATACTGGAATATCTTCAATTGAACCAATGGCATTCAATGCACTGAAGAACCTGCGTCATTTGTAAGTTGAAAATTAGCACCACCATCGCCACCACCACCACCACCACCAACGCCACCACCACCGTACCACCACCACCACCACTACCACCACCACCACCACCACCACTACTACTACTACTACTACTACTACTACTACTACTACTACTACTACTACTACTACTACTACTACTACTACTATGTTTATTGAAAGAATGTTGAAAAGGTCTTGTGAACAAAGGTGTATACATTTCAAGTTTCGGGTTTTGACATGGCGCCGTAACAAGTTGCTGATCCTATACTGCATTTCGTCTTCCCATTGGAGTCTCGCTGAATTTCGTGTTTGATTGAAGACAGCCAAAAATGTGAAGAACGAAGCATAGTCCCCCCGTATTGGCCATCCCATTAAGACTCCAACAAGTGATTCTATTGAGTTTGTTCAAGACAAAGAGAATTGTCTACTAAGGGTAAATATCGCTCAACATGCTTATTTCACGAAAGCCAAATTTCGAAAAATGCATCCGAAATTTCATGTTTCAGGTACTTATCGGGGAACAAAATTTCCACCCTGGAAGCCATGGTGTTCACAGCACTAGAAAATCTCAGAACATTGTAAGTAAAACTATTTTTAACTAGATTTAAAATTAGTTCCAACTTACGACCTTGGGTCTGCGTGCGTAATTAGATGAACATTGCATTCAGTCGAATGGTCAGTTTCCCTCCAGCTAATCCAATGTGTTTTTCTCCTATCCTGTCCGTGTACTGTCGATTGTCTCTTTCCTTCCCACTTGCCTTTCCCTAACAGTGAAGGTACTTTGCTACTACATGACCCTTGTTGGTGCTGGTGTTTATCTAGTTTACCTAGTGTTATTGGATTATGGATTGGTATGATTGCGATTATTTTTCAACAGAAAATGTTGTAGTAAGGGAAGTGTTTATGCCTGTTGTCGACGAAACAGCAAAACGACAACGAAAATTCAGCAGCATTTATGCTTCAAGCAGACCACAAAGTGAATTCCGACAATATAAATTTAGTTCCGTTTTAGCTAAGGCTCATGTGCATTAATAAATATCAACGTTTTAACAAGCTTTCCACTCAGTAAGTTCCTTTGCTTGAAAACGATTTTGCTTTCATAATAATAGAAAATGTGTCAGAGTTACATAAGTAAGTTACATGTAGTATATGCAATCTTTGATCATTCTGTTGTTTTGACACCTTTTCCATTTACTTTGGTTCAGAGAAATTAAAAACAGTTCGATTGCGATATTGGAAGAAACGATATTTGATCCCCTGGTTAATCTTCTCCATTTGTAAGTATGGTTAATCTCCATCTTTTGTAAGCATATCCTGTATATTCGTCTAAAAGTTAAGTAGGGTTTGACGCTGACGGCGTCCAATGCCCCGTAATCCTCATCTATTAATTAAATGTACCCTCATCTATTAATTAAATGTACCCAAAGATTACTGAAAACAGGAAAAGATCTTTGAATTATTCAAATTATCATGTATTGAATGTTAGTGTCATTGAAAAATGGCCAATCAACTAAAAGATTTCGCCTTTTGCTTGGACTCACAGAATTGCCTCTCAAACTGTCACGTGTGGTGTGACTTTTGCATTTTTTTCTGGATATTAACTCTGTTTTAGTAGTGCATCTTGATTCAGCTTGAAGATGACGGTCGATCGAATTGAGGCGATAAAAACGTCACGGTTTATAGCTGTACAGATGTTGCGTGAAATTTATTGCTTATATTGATTATTTTGTATCCATCAGAGACATGCGACAGAATCCCTTGACGACATTCAGCATTGATTTGTTGTATGAGCTGAAACAACTGCAAATTCTGTAAGTAAAAAACATTATACTCAAAGTGAAGATCATACGTCTTTGCTAGTAACAAAAGTTAGTTTGTTTCAAACTTCAAACCCGACACTTTTTCACCCTTTATTTTGAGTGTTGTTACTCTGTCTATCTGCTTGTCTCTCTGTCTGTCTGTCGAGTTACAGCACACAAAACAGATTAAAAGCAAGTCAGAAACAGTCATAATCGACCAGCCACATTTCTTTAATTTGTTGCAGGAAACAACATGAGCTTTTGCTAATATCAGTTAAACAGTCTGCTTATGTGTCTGTCTGTTTATCAGTTTGTCTGTCTATTCGTGCGTCTTTTTGCAAGGTAGTGCTACATCCTAAAACGGGAAGCAGGCTCCGAATCAAGTCGTTTATGTGGAATAGATTTAAAATAGCAATAACCAATAGATTTTCGTGGGTGTTGCATGCCTCGATATTTGCTAATTTGTATAATTACTCAGTCAGCAGTCAGATATCGTGACGACAACATCAGATATAACGTCATATGCTGCAATCTGTTGAAGTTTACAAAGATCTAACGTAGAAGACAGTAATATCGACTTATTGATAATTTGATAGTTCAGTATTTCGTGAAATGAAGGTGTATTAAATCATCATCAATTGCACCATGAGTCTTATCAACACTTGCTGAGAGATATATTAATAAATCAACAACTAAAGAAAGATGTCGTAATTTCACGTTAATTTGCAATTTGCTATAATCGCTTGAATGGGTGGCGCTAATTTTAATGAATTGTTGATATGAAGACGTTGATTATAACAGGATATGGTACAGTGTACTAGATCCTGCAATTTACTCTTTATTCAGTTGGTTATCCTGTATCCTTAAAGGGATATAGTCGTCGGAACTGCGCCTGTGCGAGTTTCTTGTTTACAAACAATGTATTTCTTGCACGATATCAAGATGCATCTCATCATCAGAGCTGCAAAATTTTAATTATACGATGATAGATTGTGACAAACATGTTTTAACTGTCATCAATCACCATTGTGACTTGGATACATTGTTACCATGGGTCGTATGGGTCCCATACGATCTTTGAGCGCAGTTCCGACGACTATATCCCTTTAATAATGAACCCTCGTGGCATGGTTGGGGGAGAACAACCGTGCTCATGGTGACTTTATTGCAAACTTGCGGAAAACATAGGAATATCAGAGAAACTAAAATGGTCAGTATACAACAACCATGGGCACTGCGTATACTGAAACAAACATATTCAGTTCACATCTGATATATTTTTGCTTCATTCGTAATAAGTTTCATATGACGTCAGCTTTGATGTGAATCTGCTATGATAGAATCAGAAACTGTAATTTTACCTTCTAATTTTTACACAGGAAGTCTGACAAGTACCTGTTCTGTTGCCTGACAGGCAACTCTCTCGTCGAATGCACACCGCAGCCAAATGAATTTTCGTCATGCAAAGATTTACTGCGAGAACAGGTTCTGCGTTTCTTCATGTGGGGCCTTGGCATCAGTGCTCTGCTGGGAAACTGTGGCGTTCTCGTTTGGCGAGCAGTGTCTCGAAATAAAACGAATGTAAATTCACTCTTGATAAGTAACCTGGCTCTGGCCGACATGCTGATGGGCGTGTACATGATTATCATAGCATCAGTAGATCAATACTACCGTGATGAGTATATTCTCCACGATGAAGAATGGAGAGGCAGTTACCTGTGTCAGTTCTCTGGTTTCCTGGCATCGCTGTCGAGTGAAGTATCGGTTTTCACGCTGACGGTAATGACCTTTGACCGTTTCTGTAGTTTAGTCTTTCCTTTCTCCGGGTCAAGAATGACAGTGAATTCGGCGACCGTTGTCGTATGCATTGGTTGGATCACAGTGGCTACCATTTGCTTCATACCACTGGTTGGAATTCCCTACTTTCAGGATGCCTTCTACGCCCGTACTGGTGTGTGTCTGTCACTCCATATGTCGCGTACCACGCCCCGGGGTGGGAATACTCCGTGGCCATATTCTTGGTGGTCAACCTCGTCTCCTTCCTTTTCATTTTCATTTCCTACCTCGTCATCTACATAACTGTCAAACGCACGGGAAAGAAGGTCGAAAACTACGCCATCAAAACTGGCAGTGAGTGGCGCATGTCTGCCAAGATCACCTTGATAGTTGCTACCGATTTCTGTTGCTGGGTTCCAATCTGTACGATGGGCATTCTCGGCTTGTCCGGTGTGGTCATATCCAGTGACGTGTACGCCTGGACCGCAGTCTTCATCCTCCCTCTGAACTCCGCCCTCAACCCTTTCCTGTACACTTATTCGAGTATCCGGCGTAATTTGAATGAGTCGTTCTCCAGCCCAGGACTGACGTATCGAACAAACGCTCGGCATTACAGCACGAAAAGTGGTGAAAAGGCGACGACTTCAATTGACAAGAACCCATCATGCAGTGCATCAGGTAAAACTCTAGGTTAGGGAGCATTCGTTATTTACGGGGAGGGGGGCGGTGGAATTTGAGCGACAAATGAAACGTAAAAAGCGACCCCCTCCAAATCAAATTTCTAAAATTTGACCCCCCCCTCAATTCATCAATTGTAAAATGTGACCCCCCCCCCCTGAAAAAAAATCCATCAGGTTTGATTCATTAACCCTTCGCACCCTGTGGCCCCGGGCTGAAAAAGTTTCCTCATATACTAGAGAATCAACATTTTGGTGAATGCCAAAATCAATTTTTTTGCACACACATGAACTTGTAATCGCTCTAGTCTAATCAAGTACACTAATATCAATAATCAAGAGTACATAAATACACAGATTTACCTAGTTTTATATTGGAAAAAAATATTCATAGTTTCCATGTAGACAAGATAGTGAATCAACATTTCGGTGACATTCCAAAATAAAATTTCTTGCACAAACATCCACTTGTTACCACCCTAGTCTAATCAAGTAAATTAATATCAATAATCAAGCGTACATAAATACACAGATTTAACTAGTTTTATATTGGAAAAAAAAAATATTCATAGTTTCCTCTGACAAGATAGTGAATTTACAATTCGGTGAAATTCCAAAATTGCTCACACATGCACTGGTAACTACCCCAGTCTTATCAAGTACATTAATATCAATAATCAAGAGTCTATAAATACACAGATTTAGCCAGTTTTGTATTTAAAAGAAATTATTCATAGCTTCTCATAGATTATGTATGGAGGACCTGTGTATTTTCTATTTTGCCTGGGAGTTCTTGTGTGTTATCACTGTATACCTAGGGAGTCCAAGACGGGAACTTTCCAGAGAGTATTTTCTGCTGACGTGCAGCTTGAATAAGCTCTTTCTCTGATTGGTCCATTTTCATTATTCACAGCCACTTAGGGAGTCTATTTGTATTGGTGCATGATGCACTGGCACTGGAAGGTTTGAGTGCTTTTTAAGTCAGATATTTCTCTATTTTGAGTCTTACTCAAGTCAGCAGATATGTAAAGAAACCGGTGAGTGGCAGAGATCGAATTTATGCGGATCGGACTGTTTATTTAAACCCTACGCCATCCTCTACTTTAGTCGATGGAACGAACATTGCTCACACAAGTGAAAGCCGTGCTGTATATTTGCAATACACGCACTGCACGCTAAGATGATAATATCACCACAAGTTGAAAGCTGGTCTTTCTGCAGCAAATTGTGTGTTAACTGTGAACTTTATTCCGTTTTGAGTTCAGTCAGATGTCTGAGATTGTCATGAGAACAATATTTATGATCGTTTGTCTGAACTTGTGTCGATGCGCGGAGTTAGCAGAGGAAGACTTCAGTTAGTTTGGCATGTCCCGACCGGAAGTGTGAACAAAGATCTAAGATGGCTGCTCCCGTGGTAGCTGAACTGGACGCTGCTTAGCAGTGAATTGCGTGTGTTGTCGCCGACTTTCATGTGCAGACATTACACGGGACTTACAATTGTGCTCATCATCGAACATTAGTTAAAGTCGCGTGTGAACTATTTGTGTTTCCCAGCCGCGTGGTCAAGTCTGAGGTATCTCTGCAGTAACGTTAAGTTTTCCATAGAAATTGTATTAAAGCATTTAGAAAGGGTTTGAACAGAGTTTTTGTTCTGAAAGTGTGTTCGACTCCTGCCGTCGGGAGGTCGATCAGTACGCTTACTGTTACCATGGAGTAATACTTATTGTTTTGAAGTACGGTTTTACTATTTTATATGTAGACCCCGATATTTGACACAATATAGTAATATACAGAAGTTGTTTGTTACATTATATGACTGTGTGTTGGTTCCTCATTTCATGCCCCATGGGGTGTAGCCCTGCGTACAGGTGTGTGCACGTGTGTTCCCAGCATTATATGGCCTCTACCAAAGCCCTGCAATGGTCTTTGAACAGACTTGAGGTCTCTGCGGCCTCGATCTAGACCGCAACGAAGACTAAACTGTCTTTTTGGCCGAAATTCTGCTCTATTGGGGCAAAATCCTTTCCCTGCCTACATTTAAAGTCCGAAAAGATGCGATTGACTTCTCCTAACGTCCAAAACCGCTCATTTTCTGAAACATAACATACTCGACAAGTTGTTTACCCATGGAGATCTCCATTTTGAATCTCGCTGCAAAGACCCCAGTTATCTCAACAGACCGTTGCAGGGCTGTGGTGGAGACGTATACGCCAGGAACACACAGACCTGTACTCAGGGCTACATGCTCTGTTGCTGCTCTAGAGAGGTTAACGCCAGTCTCGGACTTGTTGGCCCTGCTAGAGAAATAAATTTGGCTGAGCTTCGCTCGGTTATTATTCTGCCGTCTCGAAACATCGGTTACACAAGCAACATTTCGGTGAAATTCCAAAGTCAATTTGTTTTCCATAACTCAATACAAACATTTGTAAAATTGACCCCCCTTCAATCATTGATTGTAAAATTTGACCCCTTAAAAAGCGGTTTTGTAAAAGTCAACCCCCCTGATTTTCACCAACCCCCCCCTCCCCGTAAATAACGAATGCTCCCTTACTATACTCTGATCCTAAAAAATGTATTTTCCTTTATTTGATGATTAATGAAAAAAACTTACAGGGAAGTGCAAAGTCTGCGATTCACTTTGCTACGCTGTAGCATCTAACAGCTGGGGACACTGTTTACAACTTATATGGGTGTTGTTTTACCACTACACCACTACATAGCAGTTTGATGTAAGGGCAAGTTCTCCATATGTTCTCAGTTCAGATGATGGTATTCTGTTCTCCAATGTTCTCTAAAGAGAGCCAATACTTGCTAGGAATCACAATCCAAGCAAGCGGCAAAAACAACGGTAGTTACGTCGCATCACAGGGAACACAGAAATATGGTTGTTGTTGTGTTGTTTATGTTTATATTAGCCATGTTGTTGATGTGGTTGACCAATAAAATTGAACGAACAGAATTATTGTGTTGTTATTGTTGTTTCAAACGTAATGTAGATGTCCTAAGAAACACTACAAGGACACTACCGTCATTTGACCCAATGCAACTCTGTACACACTCTACCGTGCAACTGTAGGTAGAGAGGGTATACATTTGGAGGTAGTTTCATTGGGTCAAATAATGATACCGTGCTGTAGTGTTTCTTTATAGGAGATCTATATTACGTTTGAAACAATAACAACACAATAGTTATGTTCGTTCAATTTTATTGGTCAAGAACAATAACAACAACACCACTAATATAAACACAAACAACAACAACAACAACAACGACAACAACAACAACAACAACCATATTTCTGGGTTCCCTGTGGTTGTGTGGGAGTTCTGTTGCACTCGGGCGTCTCATCAGGCGTACTTAAAGCACGCGGGTCACGATAATCTTGCTCGTATACACAAATAAAATATTTCTTCCTTCATTTTTACTTGCTAGTCACTTTATTGTTTACATTTTGCATCTTCCGTAATGATTCTGCCTTCAACCGATATGTATGACGTCACAATATTCATTCTTTTTTAGGGGGAGGGCAACGCACTCTGATGAAACTGTCTGATATCATCCCGACCAACGCCTTGCGTGCTGCGGAAATAGAAATAATCTTGGCCGATGTGCGAGCCGGACTCAAACGCTTTCACGACCGCAGCCTGGCGTACGAACAGCTCGATGAAGACCACGTTGTTGTCGATCAGCATGACGTACGTCTTGCTACACTCTTTGAATGTTGAAACTTTTTGCGCATTTGTGAAAGCCAACTTGAAGGCCTTCTATTTTGTGATAATAATACGAAAATTAACAGTATTTTATTCACATTACACAGAAAACGTTTGAAAAGCGTCTTGCTCTATCTTTCGTACAGCACTGTGTTGAAGGTAGAATAAGTTTGCCAAAATGAAGTGTATAAAAGGCATGTTTGTGTATGTGTTACATAATTTATCGTGCTTCTCCCGAAAGGCGGTGTTCGGCTTTTTTTACATGCCGAATCAGTTTAGGTAGTGTCGGCGACAGAAATTAAAATATCTTCTCTGAAGATGATATCTTTTCCTCTATTTTCTTCTTCAAGCGCTGTATACGTGTCTCATCGATTATTCTTAGCATTTCACATGGATTTGTGCAAGTTATTGTGTCTGCCGTACGTGTCTGACCTCGACTGATGCACTGAAAACCGAGGACTATGGCTCGGGTTCAGATTTGTTGACTCGCGTTACTCGTCACCTTGAACATAGCTCGAGGAGCAGCACAGGTTCATAGAATTTTCTTACAGATAGAATGGGCGATTACACATCGGACTACGATACTGCCTGTAGGAAACATAAGTTTAACCAGTTTCTTTCATTTTAATGTTTTTTCAAAGATGTATTTGCTGGTTATCACGTGAGCTGGACAAAATGAGCGAATTACATCTAGGACAGCTAACCTTTGGATTTTGAAAACGTGTCGATAGATGTGTTGTCGTGTTCAAATATTCCAATTTAGACCAAGGAAAAAACTGTTCCTCGCAGTAAAAGCTACAAACTATTTTGTTTAAATTTGTTTTTTTAAGAACTAGCAAATTCTCCCTCTAGTTATATCGTTAACTGATGGCATGGAGAAAAATTTTATAAACTATCCACAATAATTGAAACACAACATTTACGGGCGCTGTTGACAAAGCAAATTCTGAGCATTGATCAGAAGCATGGTCCTAGAAGAAAACAAAGCACTGTAAAGATATGCACAACAAAAATGCCCTAAAAGTAAAACAATTGCAGTGGTGTCGTTTTGGCGTCCTCGAGGCCAAGGTAGAATCTAAAATTTGGGCGTTTTCATTTTACGTTGGCCCCATGTTTTAACTTTATTACCAAAGAACTGATATGATTTGCATATTTACCGCAATGCAGAAAAGAAATCTAAATAGGCTTCAGTAAAAACTGCGATTCCGATGAACAATTTGATTATTCCTCCTGGCCTCATGTAGACGATTAAAATCATGTTGAGGGACGTCCCTCCACTGTTATCTGCGGAAAGACTATATCATCTACCATTACCCCACTCCCAACTTGAAACCACACCGAAATCCCGTATGGACGTTTCCAATCGTAAATTTACAGCTTTCCATTGGCATTGCCCTCCTCGTCCGTGTGACATTCTCCACAGTAAATTCACCCCATTCAGAGGAAGATCTATTCATACGTGTATACATTTCACTTAGCTTGGAGTAAGTGCCAGACCCTGACACTCCAGATAACTTTGAAATATTTAAATTATATTCTATCATCATCATCATCACCGACAATCCACCCGTCTGCCCACAAAAGGCGTTCCGAAATCCCTCACAGACAACAGTGTTCTATCCGTTGCCAGCATTCTTTGTTTACCAGTATAAACAATTCATCCCAACGCCCACATAGGATCAAATCATGGGCCCAACCGCCGAGGAATATTTCGCTAAACTTTTCTTGTCCGTATAGTTGCACCTGTAATATGGAACACAGAGCTTTTGTGTTTGGTTTCGGGTTGTTCACCAGATCTGGTTTTTTTTTCTCCACTCAGGGGTTCGTAACAAGCGCCCACTTACTTGTTTCATCAAGTGACGATTGGCAGGATGGAGACGCCGGGGGTGAAGACTGCAATCTCTCGATCTTACGCGATATGTCTGACTTGGAAAAGATGAAGACTAAGTTATTAAACCACTCCACCGACATCAATCAAGGCAACAACCGCAAGTCCATTTATGATAACGTGGGCTTTTTATACGGCACTTCTTGAAGGGAAGACCCAACTAAAGCGCCCCCAAACAACTACATATATGACTACGATTAAATACCTATCACTGAGATAGTCTTCAGAGATTTACGTCAGTAATTATCATTGTGGTTATTGTGAATGCTGTAATTCTGTTTCTAACTTCCAATATCTTTGTATATTGTTTATAGTTGTCGGAAACGTACCATAGTTTAATTGAATATAACCTGAAATCAATACATTGGTCTTTAATATGTCTAATAAAGCATTTATTTCCTTCATAGACAAAAGCAGATGTTTGCTAATTTCTTTTTAAGCAGGCTGTCTTTGCTCATGAATATAATCTGCAGGAGACACTATTATGTAATAGTTCTTTTACCGGTTCCATGATGCAGTGCGCGCCAGGGTATACAAAGCGTACGTTACGCATAGAACTTTTTAGCTGTAGGGTACACGCAGGGTACGTTACTCATAGAACTCTATGGCAGATTACACCCTGACCTATATTTTCGTCGCTGATGGTTAGATTATACACGGGGCATTATTTGGTACTGCAAATTTGTGTCATTCTTCTATAACAATCCGTTGTACAAAACAAATCAACATGTTTTCGCTGTTTTGAGCTTATATACGGTGTTTGATAAAGTCACTGCAATGCATTGTGGGATAACCGGGAAAAGGTCTATTCAAGGTACTGAGTCATAGAAAAATACAAGAAAGTTCCTCGCCAATCACACGCCTATACATTTATCACTGTTCCTTCATCGACAGCTTCCAGAAATATGCTTCGTTAAATTTGTTTCATAACAAGTATTTGCACCAACAACAAAGAGCGGACATTTAAAATACCGCAGACATGTCAATTTCGAAATGTCAATTTCATTTAGAAATGTCAATTTCGAAGCTTCTTAAATCTTTGTCCTCAAACACGATGCAAAAACGTTTCATTGTATGTCACACTCTGGCACGTACTGTTCACCCACCTTTGAACGAACATCTTTCGTACAAAAATGTACATTATATCATACATACATGTTTAAGGTAGAATGCTCCCAGGGGAAAGAAATGTGAACTCTCAAAAACTTTTACAATACTTATTTGGGCCACTTGTAGGGGCTCATTTTGAAGCTCATGAAGTAACTAAACTTTTCACCACCTCATTAGGCTTGAAATAAAAATATTAATTCTCCCCCAGAGTTAACACAGGGATGGCGGCCATTTTGAATTGCCAGAGTAAATAAATATGTGGTAATGTGTTTATCTATGATAACATTTTGCACGGTGGCCTCCGACTTTTATTCGTTATTTCGAAAAGGAATGATTTGAAGCATCATCATGGAAAGTTTGAGCAAAAGTAGAAGTCTTTTAACTTTGCGGCGAGAATTACTCAAGTTATGGGTTGAACACATAAACGTCTTCGATGCACCAAATCTTTCAGAAGTTGCACCTATACCCATACTTTGCCAACGAACAAACCCACATAACATATACCCCATTTCCTACCTTTATACCTGCGTGACCATCTAAACACCTGTATCAATAACGACCTATAGTAACTACACAGTCTCAACGCACATCAAAATGAAGTTACTTGCTTACAATTGAGCCGCTTGTCAACTTTCTAATCTTATTGTTGCCTATTAGGATAATTCATTATCTTCGTTATCATATTATGTCCCTTGAAAGTGTAGTCATTACTTCGACCATCGTTATAAATGCATTTAAATATGATTATTTCTCAAATCTCTACTTTTGACTTAATATATGTAAAGATCGTCTAACTTCAGACATAGACAGCAGAAATTTAATGAGAGTCGGAAAATATATAATAGCTGTGTTACAAAACATGGCACAATGTCGGCTGTATTGTCACGTGGCCGGTGATACAATGTAGCAAAAACCCGATAGCTAGGTATTGCGTTTCTTTGTTGAATGTGAATGGCAGATATGCAGTCGGCCTGTTTCACGACAAATTTATTTTTCTTAAGTTGCAAATTGAAATGATTCATTCCATCGCAATGTTTAAAATACACCATGTCATTCATTTTGATTAGTAACCGAATGCAGTTTTTACTGACATCGACCTTTATGGGCTAATGCCTGAGTCATCACAGGACAAGTCAGAGTATTATATATTTGTGTAACGTCGTATCGTAACGTAAATAAATGTCAATTCATAGCATGACTTCCTTTTCTGTGTGTGGGTTTTTTCTTCTGATATCAAACAAGGTATGTGCATCAAACTTAAAATTAGAAAACTTTTTTGCATTGTCTCAAAGCTCCATTGTTACGTCAGTGACTTTTCAACGACAATAGTTTAACCCAGGTAGCTCTTCTAATGCAGTCCCTTTACTGGAGAACAAATATTTTGGCGTAAAATTGCGGTGTCTGTCTGTCTGTCTGTCTGTCTGTCTCTCTCTCTCTCTCTCTCTCTCTCTCTCTCTCTCTCTCTCCTCTCTCTCTCTCTCTCTCTCTCTCTCTTCTCCTCTCTCTCTCCCTCTCTCTCTCTCTCTCTCTCTCTCTCTCTCTCTCTCTCTCTCTCTCAATACTGACATGCTTTGGTTAAGTGGTGGTACCAAATGCATTCTGAACCTGTCATCAGTGTCCCCTGTTGGTGCTATTTTCTGTTCTCTCCACAGCAAAATAAAGGCACGATTTGCCCATCGCTCATTTATTTATACTTCTTAGCTGGGTAATCTGCGCAGTCGTGACAGTAACATCACCGTTTAGTTTTTCAAAAAAAGTTTTGACTCATGCGCATCAACAACAGTCAACCCACGAAATTGTCCAATAGTCTACCCCTAAAAAGAAATGCTTTAACAAAAGGGCCAAATTCTATCACAAAAAGGACGGTTGTTTATGATGGAAACTTTCGGATAAAGGTGGCAATTAAGATTTGAAAAAACTCTCCTGAGGTCTGATTTGCGGATGGTATAATGAAACAACATATGCACCCACTTTCGAAAGGTCATTTTGTCTTTCAGTTGAAGTGCTCATGAGTGGAGTTCGCACGGGCATGACAAAACAACACTTTAGAAGATCTCTTACAAGATTGACGTAGCTCGTTACGTGACCATGTAAGGAGTGATTGTGTCACATATGCATCTTCATTGTGCTACTTTAATAGATTTCTTGTCAAGTCTTTCCGAATGCATCATGATGTAATGATCTTCATTTCCCAACTGTCGTAGTGTCACGTCGTGTGTTTTGTGTGCACTAACGCAAAAAAGCCACAAAGACCACATAGAAAAGGTGATAATGTGATAATGCCTAGTGTTGACTATACCTTCATCTGCTTCACCAGCTTGTTGCGTCAATTGGTCGATTAGCAGATGCTTATAACCATGAGGTAGCTCGATAGCCTATGAAGTTGATCAATAACTAACTTTAGCAGGTGTGAGGTGGAAAAAATATACAAGTATACAATAAATTGTAGCAATAGTTATAAATTAATATTTATTTGCAAGATATATTCGTAAAATAGCAGCCCCAATGGTATATAACACGAAGGAAACATTTATATCTCGACATTCAACATGTGCTTGTCATTAACTGGTTCTCGCAATAGTGGATTTGTGAAGTGCTCGTTAACGGTTTTAACAACATTCATGTACGTCTGGAGTAAATGAGGGCGCAGAAGACTGACGTAATATGAAACCTTGGCTTTGTTGTCATGTTATACTTTCGGTGGAAAACTATGTTGTATCGCCCCCACTCGGTATGACTGTAACTCAAAGGTCACCATTGACACGGCTATAACACTGCTAACATTCCTATAATCAACGTGTCAACAGTTGGAGTAGCTTGTAGACGGTTATTGTAAATGAACAATGCAAACATGACAAAGAAAATCAAAAGGACAACTTTGAATAGTCCAATAGCAATCTAAATGTTAAAGTCTCAACGTCATAACTTCTGGACGATTTATATTTTTGGCAGTTTCATATTTCTACTGCGTGATATATTTAATCATCAATTTGCTTATAGGTTACACCCGTGGCCACTTTAGTGTTGATTAAGCCTGTCTGGTACAAGCAGAAATTCTGTTTGTATAAACGAAACAAAGTGGTGATCGGTGTAATAAATGTAAGGTTCACTACCGGCACCCCACTGTTAGGATTGAGATAACATTTTACTAAGGGGAGAACCATTTGATTTCTGGGGGGGGTATGGAGGAAGAGGGTATGGGAGCAAATTTTTTTTTCCTGTCAGAGTGACAGCAATTTTTTTTTTCTACTGTCAGACCTGCATCAATTTTTTTTTTCCAAATGGAGTAGCAGTGCAAATTTTTTTTTTATTGGTCATCAAGTTTGTAATGCGTTGTATATAAGGGAGCCGTCATTATTTACGGCCTGAAACTCCGAAATTTCGAGTGACCCCCCGCCCTTCGCCAACCATGATGAATTTGAGTAACCTCCCTCTCTAACTCTGAAATTTTGACCGATCCCCCACTTAGAAAAGTTAAATACCAATACATGTAATTGTAAAATTCACAAAATACAGCAACAGTAAAGACCTATCAAATCCTGATGTACCCTGCTAGACTATCATCAGTTATCTCATGATGGTTCAAAAAAGGTGAACACATCAAAATGAAATTCAAAGTCACAATAAAATAAAGATATAAAAGATCACGCAGTATCTAATCATATAGTATATTGTTTAATTTGGATGGATATTATGACAGGGTTTTCACTAGGATATCTGACCGGGCAGAATTTGAAAGTACAGGGGAGAACATGAGAGAGGCTTAGGGGAAAGTGTCACAGGGGCTTTCCCCTATCTTGCATGGAAATGTTTAAGATATTGATGTGTGCAATGGTGCAGTCTGGTGCAATCTGAGAGTTTTTTTAATTTGTTTACTAAGTGAAACTGTTAGAATACCCCAAGGGGGAGAGCACGAGAGGGGGGTTCCCCCTCTCGTATTGGAAATTTTGAGAAATTGATGTGTTTAATGGTGCAATCTGAGAGGAGTTTCAGTGTATTTTGCACTCGGTAAAACTGTTTGAAAATGACATTGAACACTGATATTTTTTACATTTTTTTGCATGATCAGTTTTTGAGTCACAATATTCAACAATCAAACAATGACAATACAATTTGTGAAAAACAGTTCTGTTTGCCAGAGACTGAAGACAAATGAATATACAGGAACGTAAAATCTGTGACCTTCTGGTGTCATTTCTCCAGCTGCCAGCTTCTAATGAAAAGCCTGAATATGGTATGTTTGCGATCCGGTATGTGGTCAGAAAAACAAGGCTCACACATTGTATTTCATTATATTTGTTGTTCCTCAATTTTTCATTGTCAAGGTACATCTTTCTAACAAATTTATATCGAGAAAATAATATATTGGTTTTAACACTAGTTTATTGACTCCTGTCTTGTGTTTTAAATTTTCACAATTTACAGAAGTCAAATAGTCCCCTTTAGATAGTGCCTATGCCATTGAGATATTGCAACAGAAATCCTGCATATGATTTCTTGGGTCAGAAAATGGAAGGAAAACATTGAGTGTACTGAGGTGTAAAGTAGACCTATGTAGTGCATGCTTATATCATAAGTGCTGGGAAAAGAAACATAAGAATTGCTTGTGGTAAAACATTTGCGCCGCCTATGGCGGCGCGCCGGCAAAGAATACATGAGAATAAGGTTTCCAAATTTTGCTATTTTCTGGTGCATTGTGACAATTTTTTTTTTCTCTTCTGTCTGTTACGACAATTTTTTTTTTCTCAGGCCATGACAGGATCAATTTTTTTTTTCTTCTCTCTCACCTGGTGACAAATTTTTTTTTCTCAAAATCCTCCATACCCCCCCCAGAAATCAAATGGTTCTCCCCTAAAATGTCTCGCCTGCTCAATTCAAATCGGTCACAACACTGCACTGTAGACCTGCTGTAAGTCTGCACTCCGACAATGAACATCAATAACAATGGTCGCGAATATCATAGGGGCAAATCCTTCAGTGAGGACGTAGCAAGCTTGATTGTTCAAATATAAGAGATTGTGGTGGCAATCCGGCACCTAGTGAGGTACCATGATGAGCTTGCAAAGAAACAAACAAGCGTTTTAAGATAAGCGTGGAGGGAGCCAGAAAAGTTTGGAAGAGATGTATATGTATCAGGACAAGTTCCCTTCAACCGGGATGAGAAAAGTGTTGTTCATGGTTACACACATGAGAATACAAGTACATGTAAAACGCTACCCCGACTGTACTTTACTCTTACCTTTTCTCTCGTACCAAGTGAAATTGGAGTTTTATTCACGGTTTTTAGGAAAGAAACATCATGGCTTAGTGCAATTGAATGTTTACCTCCGAAAGTGTTGCATTCAAGACAGGCGATGTCTGTAATTTAATCGCTATCAATTTCAAAGTGGCATTTTCTCAATTCCCGCGTCTGAACAAAGTCTGAACACGACATTTGCGATACACGCTATAGTATCGTTGGTATTCATTCACTGCAATATTGAAATCGACAAAAAATGTGTGTTCTCTTACACTGACTACATTTGTTAGCAGATACTGAGTACTGATAGGGCAAATGCTGTGGTCAACATCATTTGTATACAGTGTATTTTACGATCACTCCCTAATTTCAGGCTAATCAGCGTGTCCATGGGGTACCGATAGTAGGATCATTATCACCACTGATACAGGGTAAAGTAACCGTTTTATCACCCTTCTGCAGACAGAATTTCTGCTTGTACCAGACAGGCTTGATCAACACTAAAGTGGCCACGGGTGTAATTTCATCTGCCGTTGATGGAATGAAACCATTTAAGATCAAATCTTACCAGATCTGAAAACTATTTGCACCTATGAATTTGAAGATGAAAGGTCATTGCAATATGCTTCCTATACTCGATCGATTGTACAAATGGTAACACCAAAACGTAGACGGAAGACAATAGACACAATGCATTAATCTATAATTTGAGGACAGGAAATGAAAGGTACAGCCCAGATTTCTACCCTCCTTCCCCTCGAATGTAGTTGCTTGGTCAATGTCCGGGTACAAAACAAAGTTGGGTTAAATAATTGATAAGGAAGAATTTTGCCTGATTTGGCCTGTGATCTCTGCAATTGACGGAAATAACAAAAGCGCCCCCATACAAGGGTCAAAGACACCTTGTAGCATTAACATTAAAGTCCCTGCCTATTATATGATCAGTGATTTTAAGGTATACAGTCACCTTTAATCTAAATATGCCCATATATGGTCAAAGGGGCATTCCGTGGTATTCAAAATGCCAATGTGAGGGCGCTGTTTTTAAAAAGCGGCCACCCGCTTAAAATCTGTGATTTGTCAGATTTTCTCTTTCCATGGTAACTGTGGCAACAGTGGAACAGGTAACAGTATACCTTTAAGAACCATTCGATTATTTTAGGCCCTGCTGTATCGTAATCAAAATTAAATGTCTGTTGAAATATATTACAAATTAATGTGACATATTACCTCATTATAGTTTTACGTTAAACTGATTTCACTGTGCAGAAAATTACGTAAAGTATTCTTTTAGAATTTGTGGGGTTTTCAGACTAACTCTCAGTTAGTCCAATGATATTTAGAGTCACTGACCGTAGGTCCAAAAATGAGTGAATTTTAAATGTTAATTAAAATTTTAAATCTCGCCCTTGCAATATTATTCATTTCTTGGAAAGTCTAAATCCGAATTCATTGGAATCTTTGAGGTTTGATATATTGTAACAGTTTAATCTGTCACATTGCCAAAGAGCATATAAAAGTCAGACAGGTATGCAAACATGCTGTTTACAAGGGGTCTTGCCGGATAGATGGAAGAGCCCCGGTCACTTACATAATTGATATCTTCATTTCTACCAGTTCTCTTTCAAAGAAATTGCCGTCATGCCAGAGTTGGCAGTTCTAATTACTTGATTTGTTCGGTCGAGGACAGGTACACAAAGGGACCGCTGGGGGCGATCGTTGATGGCCTAGAATAAAGCTGAGTATAAGCTTGAATGCATTACCACAGGGGACTCGTGCTTGTTGTTTATTTGTGTCTGTTTGTTTGTGTGTATGTGTTTGTGTTTGTTTATTTGTTATTTTTAATAAAATAACAGCGAAAAGCTGTTTTGTTAATATTTGTCAATAAAGAGCAGTTTACTTATTTGTTTGTTTATTTATTTGTTTGTTTGTTTGTTTGTTGATACGTATTTCCGATGGTTAGGGTTAGGATTAGGCTTAAGTTAGGGTTAGCGTGAGGGTTAGGGTTAGGCTTAAGTTAGGGTTAGGGTTAGGGTTAGGCTTAAGTTAGGGTTAGGGTTAGGCTTATTCACTCCCTCTATATATTGGGTCTCAATATATAGAGGGAGTGAATAAGCCTAACCCTAACCCTAACCCTAACCCTAACTTAAGCCTAACCCTAACCCTAACCCTAACCCTAACTTAAGCCTAACCCTAACCCTAACCATCGGAAATACGTATCAACAAATAAACAAACAAACAAATAAATAATAAATAAACAAATAAACAAATAAACTGCTCTTTATTGACAAATATTAACAAAACAGCTTTTCGCTGTTATTTTATTAAAAATAACAAATAAACAAACACAAACATACACACAAACAAACAGACACAAATAAACAACAAGCCCGTGTACTAGTCCAGTCAAAATAGGGTTAGACCCACCACAAATTGCAACAGAATTTTTTTCTTCGGAATGCATTTCAGAGAGGTACCCAGAACAACATATTAAAAGTTTACTCGAATCCACCATGGGGAAATATGTCTAATTTGCATAAATCAAATATGGCGGCCAACCATCCAACAAAATAACATAATTTGCTACATATCACATGTTAAACAAGCTATTTCAGTGATTTCAAAGTCTGACACTAGTAATTTGGCCCAGGGAATCATTTTGGAGGTATAATGTTCCTTATAGGTACTTTATTAATTTGCATAATTCCAATATGGCGGCCAACATTCCAACAAAAGACATTTTCGGTCATATACCACGTATTAAACAAACTATTTCAGTGATTTTAAAGTTAAAAGTATATTTCTTTGGCATGGACAAACGATTTTCGAGATGCTATGATTTGCATAGGTAAATTGTTAATTTGCATAAATCCAATATGGTGGCCAACATTCCTACAAAGGACATTGTCGGTCATACACCACGCATTAAACAAGCTATTTCTTTGATTTTAAAGTTTTAATATTTTTCTTGGGTATGAAGAAACACTTTTAGTGGCTCAATTTTTACAAAGGCCCTTTGATAATTTGCATAAATTTAATATGGCTGCCATATTAATGCCCCATGGCTTAATAGCTTCTAATATAAATAACGGTTTTGGTATAGTTTTTAGCACTAGGAAACTATCAAGAAGAAACTGTTAAATCCTTGGACATTCATTTTTAAAAAAATTTTATTTTTCTGTATATGACGACTGTTAATGTTAATGAATGTTAGTCTTCTGAATGATATATTCTCTTTTTAAATATAACATTGAATTCATCTGTGTGTGGCATTTTCGTAATTTGTAAGGGTGCTTAACACTCTACAGTGTCAAAGCATGTTATCGGTAATGTTTACTGTTAAAAAAAAGGGTGTTCAAAATCTTTAGTTTTTAATTTAGACTGAACCCCCTTCTTATGGATGGGTGCATCTTTATAAGATCCCTTAGATGATAGGCAAGAAGTCATCACACATACCAGCAAAATACAATAAACACAACAAAGCTAAAAAAACCAGAAAAAATGATATGACCGAAATAAAAAGTGTCGTAATACACACAAATTGAAACTTAGCACTATTGCAAACAATGTCAGATTCATAAAAACTTTCTGGACACACAAACTCAAAAATCTGAAAACTGCATGCTTTAGCAAAGACTTACGATTATTCCAAACACAGAATCCAACTATTACACAATACAAAGAAGTACATCTTGAGTCATTTTTCCAAGTGTCATTTTTCCAGATGTACATGTTTGTATCGTGTAACAGTTGGATTCTGTTGGGCTAATGAGTTGTTTGAATTAATTTTAAGTCTTTGCTAAGCATGCAATTTTCAATTTTTGTGAGTTTGTGTGTTGATCAAGTTTTTAAGAGTCTGACATTGTTTGCATCAGCGCTAAGTTTTAATTTGTCTGTATTGTGGCATGTGTTATTTTTGGTCACATTATTTTATTTGTTGCGTTGTTATTATCTTTGTTGTGTTTATTGTATTTTTGCTGTTATATGTGATGACTTCTTGCCTATCATCTAGGGGGATGTACCAAAGATGCACTCGTCCATAAGGAAGGGGTTCAGTCTAAATTAGAAACTAAAGATTTTGTCCACGACTTGTTTAAAACAGTAAACATTAAAGATTACATTTTTTAACACTGTAGAGTATAAAGCACATATAAAAATCACAAATAATGCCGTACACAGATGAATCCAATGTTATATTCAGAAAGAGATTATTATTAGATGACTAACAATAATTAACGGTTGTCATATTTAGAAAAATCACAAATAATTAAAATTGCATGACTTTCTTACAACTCAATAGTAAATGCACATCAACATATACGTATTTTAATCCGTTCGGAAGTCATATATGTAAGTCTACCAAATTTGCTTTAACATTCTTTTCAAAATACAATATATTTATGGGGTATTTTAACGAATTCAGGTATCACAGACACCTATTAAAATAAACTTTTATTTGTAAATGGATCGTTATTGTATGTAAAGTTATTGTATATTTTCTACATTTTTGAAAATAAATGTTTAAGGACTTAATGTGGAGCTGCACGTTGCCAGCAGTTTTTTTCGAAGGAATATTTCTCATCTAAGATGACAAGGAAACCCTTACAAACTATTTTGTGAAATGTAATATTTCACTTGAAACAAGAGTATATCCTCATTCTAAAATGGCATGGGCTGAACGACTGACACTCAAAAAAGTGCTTAAAATCATGGTTAGCAAAATAAAAATGCCTCTTATTCAAAATGTAAGAATTTTATTGCAAAGCAAAATAGTTGTTTTGTTATATAGCATTTAAAAACATAATGTGAAAATTTCAGAAAATATGACCCAGCCAGAACAGAGTTATATTCTTTGGAAATCTTGAAATTCGGATAAAAGGGAAGCAGGAATTCGGGTGATTTGCATACATTTACATACATTAACCCTTCTATATCATGCAACTTACGACTGCTTGCCAAGCTAAAAGGTGAACCTAACCAATTTTTAATCTTGGGTTAACAAATTAATAAAAATTGGAAGAATATTTGCAAAATACAGTGCGTTGGGTGCAGTGCCCTCTTGACAGTTTTTTCTTGATATTCCTATTCCTAAAAACTCTACCATAACCTTATTTATATTAGAAGAGATTTGGGCATTAATTTGGAAGCCATATTTAATTTCTGAAAATCATCAAAGTGTCTTTTAAAAACATTGAACCACAAAAGGTGTTTCTCTATGCTCAAGAAATATAATTAAACTTCAAAATGGCTGAAATAGATTGTTCAATACATTTTATGACAGAAAATTTCTTTTGTATTGGATTTATGCAAATTAACGAAGTGCCAACGCAAATCATTGCACCTCAAACATCATTTGACCATGCCAAAGAAATATGCTTTTAACTTTGAAATCACAGAAATAGCTTGTTTAACCCTTTGACTGCTGTAATTTTTTACACCAAAATTTTAATGCGATATTTTACCAATTTCTGTGAACATTTCTGTACGTTTTTTCATAATTTTGGACCAAATGGACATCATTTTTCAGCAGCTACAGATTTTTATCAAAATTTTGGCAAAAAGCAGAAAAATTGACTGTGGTACATTTTATAAAGTTGACAAAAATAGACTTTGGCGCCCAAAGGGTTAATACATGGTATATGACAGAAAATGTCTTTTGTAGGTATGTTGGCAACCCTATTGGAGTTATGCAAATTAACGAAGTACCTAAGCAAATCATTGCATCTCGAAAATTGTTTGTCCATGCCAAAGATATACACTTTTAACTTCGAAATCACAGAAATGGCTTGTTTACCCTTTGATTGCTGTAATTTTTTACACCAAAATTTTAATGCAATATTTTACCAATTTCTGTGAACTTTTCTGTACGTTTTTTTCATAATTTTGAACCAAATGGATATCATTTTTCAGCAGCTACATATTTTTATCAAAATTTTGGCAAAAAGCAGAAAAATTGACTGTGGTACATTTTATAAAGTTGACAAAAATAGACTTTGGCGCCAAAAGGGTTAATACGTGGTATATGACACAAAATGTCTTTTGTAGGTATGTTGGCCACCATATTGGAATTATGCAAATTAACAAATTACCTATGCAAATCATAGCATCTCGAAAATCGTTTGTCCATGCCTAAGAAATATACTTTTAACTTTAAAATCACTGAAATAGTTTGTTTAGTACGTGGTATATGACCGAAAATGTCTTTTGTGGGAATGTTGGCCGCCATATTGGAATTATGCAAATTAACGAGGTGCCTATATGAAACATTATACCTCTAAAATGATTCCCTGAGCCAAATTACTAGTGTCAGACTTTGAAATAACTGAAATAGCTTGTTTAATATGTGATATATAGCCAATTTTGTTATTTTGTTGGATGGTTGGCCGCCATATTTGATTTATGCAAATTAGACATATTTCCCCAAGGTGGCTTCGAGTAAACTTTTAATATGTTGTTCTGGGTACCTCATGTAAATGCATTCTGAAGAAAAAAATTCTGTTGCAATTTGTGGTGGGTTAGGTGCCAAAATCTCGTAGATTGACTGGACTATACCCTGTGGCATTAGGTACCGTTCAGTTTTTACGGCCGGGGGGGGGGCGGCAAAATCCAGGGGGGGGTCATCAAAATTTTGGAATCCGCAAAGGGGGGGTCATCGCTTTTTCACTGGTAAGAAAGGGGGGGTCACCACATTTTCATAAACATAATACCAACAATAAAGTTCACTTTATGCCATTGCCATGATCGACCCTCTTTACCGGCGGGCCGCCTTCGGCGGCCCACTACAATAAATATACATTATGTATTACCCATGACCCTCTTAACAGGCAGACGCCTTTGGCGGCCCACTCCAATTAGGTTTACTTCATGCAATGGCCATGATCACCCTCTTTACCGGCGGGCCGCCTGCGGCGGCCCACTCCAATAAATTGACTTTATGTAATACCCCACGGCAATCTTAATGGCCGTGCGCCTTCAGCAGCCCTGTCCAGTAAAGTCTACTTTATGCAATAGCCATGATCGACCCTCTTTACCGGTGGTACCGGTGGCCCACTAGAATAAAGTTGACTTTACGTAATGGCCCATGACCCTCTTAACCGGAGGGCTGCCTTTGGCGAACCACTCCAATAAGGTTTACTTTATACAATGTCCATGGACATGAGTTGTCTATTGAAATGAAGTTAAAAATTGCCTTACAGTCGTCCTAATTAACAGACGTTTCAATGGATGTGGCTGAGAAGTTTGTGCACTGGCATCTCTGCTACACGAATAAAGTGCGCGGCGTACCGGAGTTCAAATCCAAACCATGCGGGTAAATTTGATGTATGGGTTTTAGTTATTTTTAAGCGGGGGGGGGGGGGGGGGTCATCAATTTTTTTCGTCTGACAAAGGGGGGTCATCTTTTTTTCACGAAAAATGCAGGGGGGGTCTATATTTTTTTGAACACCGGCGACAAGATTTTGCCGGCCCCCCCCCCAGCCGTAAAAACTGAACGCTCCCTTACACGTTGATATGATGCTTGTTCAATAATTCATCTCACTCAGATTTCTACTTCGCTTGAGTTTTGGTTTTTGCGACATCGCTCACCAGTAGAGCTACAATGCCGAAGACCCTGAAGCATACAAAATAAGCACGCTGCACATGGCATGGCATTTTGATGTAAAATCCCATATATTTACTGCATTTGGTCATACTGATTTATCACTACTGAAGATTAAACACTATACTACACTAACCTTGTCGTGTATGGGGTTTGGTATTTGTTCATTACGTCGATCGCGTTCCAAAAACATTTCTTGGAGCCGCCATTACCAACTTCCGGTAATGGCGGCTCCCAGAAACATGCTCAAAGTAATGTTTATGGAACGCGATCGACGTGTCTGTGCTAATACCAAACCCCGTAAACGACAAGGTTAGTGTAGTATAGTGTTTAGTCTTCAGTAGTGAGAAATCGGTACGACCAAATGCAGTAAATATGTGGGATTTTACATGAAAATGCCGCGCCATGTGTGGCGCGCTTATTTTGTATGCTACAGGGCCTTCGGCATTGTAGCTCTACTGGTGAGCGATGTCGCAAAATCCAAAACTCACCGACCGCCACAGGGTACACGGCCTTGTTGTTTATTTGTGTCTGTTTGTTTGTGTTTGTTTATTTGTTATTTTTAATAAAATAACAGCGAAAAGCTGTTTTGTTAATATTTGTCGATAAACAGCAGTATATTTGTTTATTTATTTACTTGTTTGTTTGTTTATTTGTTGATACGTATTTCCGATGGTTAGGGTTAGGGTTAGGCTTAAGTTAGGGTTAGGGTTAGGCTTATTCACTCCCTCTATAGAGGGAGTGAATAAGCCTAACCCTAACCCCAAGTTAAGCCTAACCCTAACCCTAACCCTAACTTAAGCCTAACCCTAACCCTAACCCTAACTTAAGCCTAACCCCAACCCTAACCATCGGAAATACGTATCAACAAACAAACAAACAAACAAATAAATAAAGCATCTTTCTACAGAAAACCTCTGACACAAAGGAAAATAATTGCATCAATGAGAAGGAAAAATATTTTGACATTTTTCTATCTCTAAAATAAGTCACTGTATCAAATATATATTGTGAAATATTTGTGCATGTTGTTTTCTCATACTGAATTCTCATAGAGAGAACAGAAAAGTATCAGGAATTTGTCATCCTTTTCATATGAAATGCAGATTTCATAATGGTACACTTTCACTTAGCAAACATCAAGATATCTCTGATTTATTAAAGTATGGCGCCCAAAGGGCGCGCCGAAAAATATGAAACATCCTGATATCTCTGATATATATGCCTTGTATATTAAAGTCATGCACCTGAACGGCATGCTGAAAAATGTCTGATATATTAAAGTAATGAGCTTGAAGAGCACGCTAAAAATTTTGAACATACAGATATCTCTGATGTATGTATGCTTGGGCGTGCTGAAAAATATGACTGATTATTAAACTTACGCGCCCGAAGATTAACATTTGCATAAGCGACCCGTTCAACACGAAAATGGATTTTTCTCAGGGCACTCGTCCCGCACCGGGTGCTTTCGGCTCTTGTGTAAAGGCGATGGAGAGATATATTCGGGTCAAGCTTGGAAGCAGAAACAGTTTGGACTTTCAGTTAACGTCATGGCTACCAGCGAGGGTGGAAAGTTCGGATTTCCGGTAGATTTTATGCAATACTTTCAGCGGTCCTCTCTAGCTGCAAAATTGTAGCTCAACGGTGAGGCGGTCGCAACAAGCACGAGTCCCCTGTGCGACCGCCTCACCGTTGAGCTACAATTTTGCAGCTAGAGAGGACCGCTGAAAGTATTGCATAAAATCTACCGGAAATCCGATTTTTCCACCCTCGCTGGTAGCCATGACGTTAACTGAAAGTCCAAACTGTTTCTGCTTCCAAGCTTGACCCGAATATATCTCTCCATCGCCTTTACACAAGAGCCGAAAGCACCCGGTGCGGGACGCGTGCCCTGAGAAAAATCCATTTTCGTGTTGAACGGATCGCTTATGCAAATGTGAATCTGCGCATGCGCAGTACTCCAAAATACATCTGAATGGTGAAATTGTGGCTGACACTAGCATTTTAGGCAATGACGAGCTTGTGTCAAAATTCAAAAACACACTGACCCCCTGTTGGGCATTTCAAAAACATGGTGACCCCCCCCTATCACCAAAGTCAAAAACAGGGTGACCCCCCATGAATCCACCGGCCCCCCCCCCCGGGCTGAAGAAACTGACCAGTCCCTAAGATCAACCTCGAAGGGAAGTTGTATCATCATCACTCTGCCGCTTACCCTCAAAAAGATGATTTCATGGCAAAATGGTTTCTATTATTTATCATACAACATTGTGTTTCTTTAAATCAAGCATTTTAGGGGGATCTCGCTGCGTATTCAACATTTTGCGCATAATTTCACAATAGCTGCAAGGTTTCTCACAATTTCTCACGCTTTGCAAGTTGCACAGGTAATCAATCCGTATGGCGATGTTTGTTTGTGAGAGAGAGAGAGAGAGAGAGAGAGAGAGAGAGAGAGAGAGAGAGAGAGAGAGAGAGAGAGCTTTATGCTCACAATATATTGCAGAACATCATTTAAGCCATATTTTTACTGCTAATTCCTCAAAGCATATGATACAACTATACTGCTCCGATCATGATATGCACTTTGTTGTCCCCTTTGCTCGTATATTCGTCCATTCCTATCTTACAACTGACATGTCAACAATTTCATTAAAACATAGAATGACTATTCAAATATAAATATATGTAGTAAAATATCATATATATATATATATATATATATATATATATATATATATATATATATATATATAATTTATGTCCATCTTTTGTTTTACCTATGTCGCGCGCCGGGGGGGGGCGAGGGTTACCCTGTTTTTGAATTTGGAATAGGGGGGTCACCCTCTTTTCATAATTTGGAATAGGGGGGTCAGCCACTTTTTGACGTCGGCAAAAAATAATCCACCCCCCAGGCCGAAGAAACTGACCAGTCCCTTAATATTGGGTGAACCGGATGACATTGGAAGTTCCGATAAGAAGTGCGCCCTCAAAGGCACTATATGAATGTTTCTTTGTTTCTTTTGTTAACGAGCTTAGTGGTTGCTTGGACATGAGAAACGTATAGTAAATATTGTTTGCTTGCCTTTTTTAGGATATCGACGTGGAAATAAAATACATGAAGGGATGGTTCAATCACCAGACTAGAGAATACAGACCCATGTTCAGTCATAGAACACATCATTACCAAATGAACTGTGTTGGCATTTCATCGGAATCCTCAAACTTCTGAGTCCGATTCAAATTATATCATAGGGAGAACGTGCAGTGAGGCCCAATGTTCTACAGGAGGGAAACTTACGAATCTACAGACTAGTTTTTATAAAAGTTACAACTCCTCCCCGAAAAAACAAAAGACAACACCAACAACTTGAACAGCAACCGAGCGACGATACATATATGTTGCCTCAACACTACTTTGTTTGTTTTGTTTTTATTTTGTTCCTCTCACTGAAACAATCATACGACTGAATGGGGAAAGTGGCCATCAAACGTAGCTTCCCTAAGAAAGGTTTTCAAGCGTGTTAGAATTCGCATACATATTGGCTGAGTTTGAAGCCATGCAAAATCTGAAAATGTACGATTATCCGAGTCCTGGAGTTGTTGAACGAAAGAATCGCCAGTCTTGATTTGTGTACACCGGGAATTCTTGTGATTGGCAATAACGATGTACGTTAATCAATATTATAATGTATTATGAAATTCGACAATATCTTTTCGAAAGGTCGTTCTCAAAATTGTTGGGATACACATACAGGTTCACATGTAAACGAAGGCCGGTCCCTTAAAACGGTGTGATTACCGTGATGAACGCACTTCAGCATAAAGTCTTCATTGACAAAGGAACAAAAATAAACTCTTCGTGAAGACAGACAATAGCGCCTTCTCTAGTCGCGACATGTCTAAACTTCTATTTGGGTATATTACTTCATTTGTAATGTTCCTCAATCTCATGTTCGGGTGTAGGAAACACACTTTATCAAAAGTGTTACTGTTGTGTGAACCACTTGCTACACCCAACCAAAGATCAGGGGTCTCAGTTTGACAATAAATGTTTTTAGCTGTTAACCGACTTTTTCAGCAACACTTCTCAGGTGCCCAGTTTTCAGTAAATTCAGTATAGCTTGGATAATCGTGAGACTTGTGGAACGATCGATTACAAACTATGCATGTATGACGTATACGCTATATTGCAGGATACCCGCTTGTGACCAATCAGAATCTTTGTTACATAGGCGACGATACTTGAAATCACGTGACCCGTAGGATAACAATAATGATTCAAAATGGCGACAATAATATACCTGTCTAGAGTTCGTTAGCGTTATTTCAGTAGTCTACCTATATCCATGACCTTGTTTGGCGCTTTGTAGCGGCACTAAACAGGATAGGAGAGTACATCTTTATTTGGTAAGTAAATTTTATTACTATGCCCCGGTTTGTTCGCTTTTCG
Organism: Ptychodera flava; assembly: GCF_041260155.1. Taxonomy (NCBI): domain Eukaryota; kingdom Metazoa; phylum Hemichordata; class Enteropneusta; family Ptychoderidae; genus Ptychodera; species Ptychodera flava. The sequence goes on from NW_027248280.1 coordinate 7,002,205, forward strand.
AAGCGAAAATCTGAGTTGGTCCAAAGCTAGACGTAGACGGCATACGTTAGTCGTTAGTTTTTCATCAGTGAAAGTGAAATCTTACACCGTGGAAGGGCTTTTGTCATCGGAACACAAAACGCAGAGCTTTCAAATTTCGTCTAAGCGCTTTGTGTAATTCACAAGGTTGTTTTCCTGTCCTTGAATCGCAGACAAAGGAACGGACTTGGATTTTTTTTTGGAGTTCAACTCCATACTTCGCGTCCAACAGCGTGACACATTGCCCTGAGTCGACGGGTTCTTTCTCCTGCAGCGGAAGTTGCCGTTCGGGTTAGACACTACCCAAGCGGATATGACCAGTTCTCTTCTCCTTTGACTGGGAAACACACCAGGATAGACCCTAATGAACTCACAATTTGTATTCAGTGCACGCTAATTTAAAAAGCTGAAAGGACTTTGTCACAGCTTACGGCAGAGGTAAAAATCCCAACTTTTTTTTCGAATGCCAAATTTTGTATTGTACATGTAGGTATTATACTTTGAAATCTGTCATTCTTCCACGGGTTATTTCCTCTTTTCAAACAAGAAAATATGATGATACGTTGACCTCTTGGGCTGTAATCACCTAAACATACACGGAAACGTCAATTTAAATTTACGGCATAGTTTTCATATGTGACCTCTGACCCGATTGGAGCAATACATGATCAATTAGTCACCGCGGATTTCAGATGTTTGCAAGATGTCTCAAGACTTCAGCTGTGGAATGAGTCACGCTTCTATTTTCATTCGCCCTCTCCGAACAGAAGACGAAACGGCGTTTCTGCGCAAGGTCAATTTTTAGCTGTAAATTTTAGGTACAATGGGTCGTAAAATTATGGCCAACTGCTTTGGTGGTATTGTAAAAGGTAAAAAGGGGGGGGGGGAGGGCCGCAGTAATACAAGTTTTACAAAACTACCTGGAGTTATTCATCATACTTTGTAAGCACAATCACTATTATATCTGTATGTGAGCCTCACTTACTACAGCCATGGTGAAATGCAGATCTACTATGTTTTTGTGTGCGTTTTTGACATTTTCAAAAAAACAAAAACAACAATTACAATAGTACATGTACTTGCAATAGAACTCAGTAATCCCTTGAGAAATCTGCATTAATAATTTCAACACATATTTTTGTTCAGACTCAGAGAAATCGCTTTGCATTACAATATGTTTTCTGACATATTGTCAAAGTAAAACGCTCATTATTGTCATTATTGTTACACCAGTTTCACATATTTTCAAAAGTTTTGTTTCCATATTTTTAAATATATCAGTGCACATTCGTGTCTGTTTTATTACATTGGAAGCTTCAGAAAAAAAATACGTCTTCATCAACATACAAGTGCTGTTTATCTTAGTCAGTCAGAAAATATTGCTTTGGTAAATTGCTCGATGAAAAATCATTCCTCTTGTATTGCTAAAGGTACATGTACATGTATCCTGTGAATTGTAATATTACTTTGTTGAGTGTTAAGCCAATCTCATGCGGTCAGTGTGATTTATTGCATGCAAAGAAACCCAAAACAATCTTTAACCCTTTCACCACCATGGTTTGTCCCAAATCCATTGTTTTCTATGGTAAAGTTGGACCTGTATACAGGGAACTGGGGGTGAAAGGGTTAAGGCAAGGGTGAAATGAAAAAAATTACTGAATACTTATTACTTTGCAGGCCTGTTTACATTTTATTGCAATCTTATCATAAAATTGATTCACCTGCCGTATGATGTATAATGATTTTCTGTCGTAACTTTTTAATTTTTAATACCATCATACATCACAGTTGATGAGATGTCATGTTCCATAATTAACCCTTTCACCACCATGGTTTGTCCAAATCCATTGTTTTCTATGGTAAAGTTGGACCTGTATACAGGGAACTGGGGGTGAAAGGGTTGGTATAAACAAAACTGCAGCACTATAATGTGAGGTCAAAAGATAAATGCGTTTTCACAATTACTCAGAGCAAAACAAAAGTTGCACATGTTAATTGAGTTTATCATGGGCAAGAATGATTGGATTATCTCTTTTAACCCTTTCACCACCATGGTTTGGCCCAAACCCATTGTTATCAATGATGAGTGTGGACAGGTTAAAATTTTACCCTGTTTCACCACCATGGTTTGGTCAGAAGGCATTGTTACCAAAGGTAAGTGATGACCTGTTTACAGGGAAGTGAAGAGAACTCTTGTTGAAAATTGTTGTGTACTCATTCCAGTCCCATGTACAGTACTGGGCATGTACATCGTGGCTTCATAGGTTACTGGTATTGTCTCTGCATGTAACTGGTTTCTCTTTGTGCAACAAAGTCTCAATCAATGACGGCAGTACATCAATTATCATGTAACGAAGAAATGCATGTATGAATTAGTGTCTTTGATTTACATATTGCAAGAACAAAGCACCTGGTTCACAGGCCCGGGTGTTTGACCTCAGTTTTCAGTCCTGTTGCACTTAAAATTTGTTGATGCGGCTGTGATTGTAGATTTGTTTTTTATTTTGGGACACCAGTACATGAACATAGATTTCTTTTATTTTTTAAGGGGGGGTTAATGTTATTCATGATTGTATAAACTTTCAAATTGGATTGAAAGGAACTACAGTGTGTTATGTACCTGAGTATGGCTTGTAGGTAGTATCAGAGGGAGTGGTATGGAAATAGCCAAACCATTGTGTGTCAGTACTGTTGTGCAGTGTTTGCTTGCTTCAATGCTTGTCAAAATCTAACATGACCAATGAGGTATTGTCTTGATGGAGCTCATTCATTGTTGCCTTCGCAGAATGGTAAGAATAACCATGTTTCCCACTTACTGACAACAAACTGAATCAGTTTCTAAACTTACATACATACCTAGGTTGTGATGCAAGTCAGAAAAAAGCCCTGCAGCCTGTATGTCAACCATTTAAACTCATGAAACATGCATCACATGATCGTGATGAGTTTCAAACTCAAATACAAGTACAGCCAATCTCAGGTTTGCGGTAGAGAGGTACTGGCTGTTGGTTTGTACAGCTCACTGATAAGTCACATATGGTGTACAATTTTGGCCAATATGCCAGAAATGACTTGAATGTATTGTGCTGCTTTCTATACCTGCTCTCTATGAGGTTGAAGGTGTGTTTGTTTACTATTACTCGACCTGTTTTAACTCCAAGATAACATACTGACCAATTTATAATGCATTTAAAGTGTAGTAATACAAAATTGGGGAAAGCTAGGGGCACAAGTAGAAACCGCTAGGCCCACTTCCCGGGGCATTTTCCTTACCATGGCACCAGTGCTTACAGACAGATGTGTACATGTCCTCCTGAAATTGTGTTGAATTGTACAGTAGCTATTGATGGGCCCAGTGTTATCCAGTCTTGATAAACTGGCTTCTAATGAGTGCATCTTTTGTCTCTGTAAAAGTCTTTTTGGTTTAGAATTTTATACGGCCAATGAGGAGGATAGCTGGCATGCCTTTGTGAAGTCCAGTGAGAATCCCTACAGTGACCTTAACTGTACTGTGTACATACATCACATGCCTGGCCCATACTCCATTTACAAGTACATGCCAGGATTATATCAATGGCCTTGTTTGCTCCTCTATTACCTAGACAAATAGAACCTTGGTGTTAGCTGTCTGAGAGGCCTTGTGCATTGTTTACAGACAGACTGAGTGCAGATTGTGGAATTACCTTCCCTGGGGTCTGTTACTGACATGCATGCCCTGGTATAGGGTAGGTCTCAGTAACAGACCGACCTTTGTTCTGTCAAGGCTATTGACCTTCTCACTGCGCTACTAGTGCTGTGTATGGCAGTATTATACACAGGCGACATACATATATGCAGTTTATTGTACCATGGTTTCTCTTCCCCAATGGTAACTTATATTGTGCAATATATTTACTAAATTGTGTATCGTTTGTATTAGTTCAATGTGTTTTTTTCACTTTTGATGTTTTATTACTTATTAAAGTAAATAAACAGGATTTAAATGTGAAAATAAACTGTATAGCTTGCCATTAATCACTGCTGAATGGAGAAAAATATTGAGAATGTCAGAAGTATATCATATCACTGGAATGCCTTGTGAATAGCCCTGGTGATATGTAAATTGTATGCAAATATTATGCAAATTAATATGCTAATTAGCCGCCCGCCTTTAATTTTTATTTGTGGAGAACACTGGAAGGTAGAGCCTGGATGGTCTTGTGGAACATCCATTGTCAGCATAGCTGTGATTGTGTAGACAACATGCATTTAGAGCTGTTGACAATTTTCATTTTTACATGGCAAACTGGCATATTAATATTATTCGGTGGGAAATCTGTGTGAGTGACAGTGCTCAACATATGTTTTTAAAAATTTCATGAGGAACAAAAAATTGTGAAACTGGGTGCTAATGAAAAATATGTATCTAATTTGGGAACATGCCAAATCACATATATCACAAAATTGCCGTTCTTGTGTGGGCCAGGAATATTGAATGAAGTATGTAAGAAGCCAGGCTACAGTGTATGTACAGTAGATTTACTGTCCCTGTTTGACTTATGTTTGTCTAGGCAGTATTTTGGCTATGCACTTAATTTTAGACTCCTATTTATAGATTTTGTCGTGTGCACTCGTATACATCTTCTGTAGGAACGGACAGCTGTTGATTAGTTGCTATGAGTCCCCTGTGTCTGGCTTGGAAAGAATGCATCATTTCAATGTGTCTGCCCAGCATAGAATAACAATCATGTTCTCGTCTGTGCTGACTACTGTAGGACAGAATGACTGAAAGAATAGTAAACTGTTTGCCAGATGTTGTACATGTACCGGTAGTGTGTACGTGTATGTCCTAGTTTCATAGATGCAGACTGGAACACTGGCTATGCTGGTATTCTGGACGGCAGAGGTGACACTAGAGTGTGTTACTGCAGCTGGAGGTTTGTTCCGTTGCATTCTGGGAAATACTTGTTCATGTACACAGTAACACCAGAACTAAGAATAGATCGAATCGATCGTGTAAGCATGTACATTTGGCTTGAATTTTGCATTAATGTAAAATTGAAATTCAACACTTATATAATGAATGAAAATTTTCCTGATTGAAGCTATGCTTAGAGATACATGTATGTTGTTGCATGCATAAACACTTGGCATGTCTCGATATTTGTTGTTTTATCCAGCATGCTGGATTGCCTGCAATTGGCCATGCTTTGTTGTCTTTCAAGCATATAAGAGCGGGCACTAGTCCAATGATAGATTAGGATGACATTACTTCCTGATAATATATATGGCAATAGAGATCATCCCTAACATTAGGCTGAAAACACTTCCTGATAATACATGTATATGGCTGTAGAGGTCACCCCTAACACTAAACTGCACCTCCCTTCCCATCCAGTGAGGCTCAACTGATCAGCCATCTTTTTTCGAGCATCCTTGATGTAACTCGCACCCAACGGTATATACATGTACTGTATTGGTTACAGGTACATGGGCATCTCACAAGAAGAGACACCTGCTGTTTCAAGTGAAACAGTATGGTATTTCAGACCATATGCATGGATTGCATTTAAAGATGGGGTAGAGCCCTAAAGATGTTCAGATTTCAGGGGCCATGGATCTCGGAGACATACATGTAAGCGTTGTTGTGATTATGGTTCACCTACACGAAGACAAACAACATTTACAATGTAAAGCAAAGTGCCAATGATAATGAGAAATTCCTTGAGTTTTCACTTGATGCGAAACCAAGTCCATACATGCACTGGTATTCGGAGGAAACAATATACCGACTGTTTGATGACACCAGTGCCAGCACATGTATAGGTTTATAGGGGAATGAACTGCCAAAGCTTGTTTTGAATTCACTGCTCAGATGAACAGTTTGGAAAGGGCGCAGCCTTTGAATGGGAGCATTTGGGATAAGTGCTTGCAAATTGCATGGCATGCAGGGTTTTCAGCCCCTTCAAGTGTTCAAAGCAAGCTACAGAAAAAAACAAGTGTGGAATTAGAGACTGGGAGAATGCCAGTAATTCTCCTGAGTGAAAAGTGGGTCAATTAGTCTGTGGTGAATCAGATTACAGCCGACAGGGGGTCATGTCGAGGATTAAAGCTGGGTTAGAAAATCCACTTGTACTCCTTAAAACAAAAGTCGCTCCACTTAAGCCGACTTGATTGCCATTGTCGGAGCAACTTGAGGGAAAACAACCGGAGAAGGAACTTCAGCTATTCAGATGTATTGGTGCACAGACTTTGAAAACAACACAGGCATTGCAAATATTTTGTTGCATAATAGAAATATTGACAGACATTGGGATGTTATTTATAAAGTGTCTGGGATTTTGAATTGTAATCATTTGTAAGTTAAAAATACATGTAGTTTGCTGTGCACTACTGTTGTCCAATCAAAAATCATCGCAACATTTGCTCTAATGAAAAGTTCATTGCCCCTAACTGTGAACTGAAGTGCAAAAAGTTTTATGTTCTTCGTCTGTTTGTCATTTGTCAGTGCTTTTAGTGTGGACAGAATGCATGTATACAAGGCAGACTTGCAGTTCCAATGGTATACATGTACCAGTACTTGTTGTACATACATGTATACAACATGAAATTTAAATTTTGAATCATTCATCAGAATAATTAGTTGAAGTTATGAACTTAAAGCTGTAAGCACCTGTACATGTGTATAGTACTGTCAGTAATTGGCAGAGATTCATTCAGCGATACACAATGTACTCGCAGAATCTAGCACAAGAACTGTTTCTATTGATACCATTATGTAGTTTCATTGTGCAAGTACTAGTGGTAACAAGTTCAACAACAAGTGATATTTCTATTGACCTCCCTGCCATCTGAAGCTTCACCTTGTCCCTGTAAGGCCTGCATGTCATGTGTACCACATAGTCTGATCCACACAGCTTGTCTGGATTGGCTGATGCAGTCTCCCTAAGTCACTGCAGAAATAAACACCGCTTGGCTTTAAAAGATGACTTCACTTCAAATTTACAGTGTACATACATACATACATACATACATTTTTTGTACATACTGTACATACATACATACATACATACATACATACATACATACATACCTTATCATACATATCATACATAAGGTATGACTATACATGTATGGTACATGTAGCATATACATGTGAAATATGTGATAACAAAGAGCTGAAGGCTGTACATATACATTGATACAAGATGTCTGAAGGTTAGTGCAAGTTGTGTGTCCTTGCCTCAAGTATAGTACACTGATTGACTGCAGTAATTCACAGTACTCTATTATCTGTGTTAGGTTACTGTATCTGCTGCTTGGTGTCTCTTTACATTACAGCTGTACAGTTGGCTACAGTTGTGTACCAGTACATATAAAGTACGGGTGTAGTTAGACACTACCTGGGGATATAACAGTACTTTAATCAAGACTTCCTCTTTAGATTAATTTAAATGAGATGTCCTTGCTCAGGCATCACCCGCACACACCCTGAGGGGGACACGGAGACTGCATCTCAAGCTAATTTGGCAAATTCACTCCCTGAGTGGACCATTCCCTCCCAGCTCTTTCCCACAGCTGACTGGTCACCAGATGTTGGCCACGGGGCTTCCAAGTTGCTTACAATCAGTTCAGCTCAGAGCTATAGGCTGGAACAATCCTGGTAGCCACATTGCAAAATATACCATTTGCTCTTTCAATACATGCAGTAAGCCCATACACGCATGAATATGTTAGACTTACATACATGTACAGTATATATGTTCACCATGTTACATGACAATATGCTACTTGGGGGGGTTCAACCTTAGAAGGGCCACTGTTTATGGGCTCTTCACTTTAATGGTTATACCCCTCAACTATCACAGTTCATTGACTAACCAATTAATCATTATTCTCCACAAGGATTCCAGTAAACATAGAGGACACTGACCCTACACTGAACCTACTCAGCAATAAACACTGCACCTCAGTTAATAGGTATATTGAGATAGTTGCACATCATACAAGGTTAGAGTAGAGGGCACACCCGGTATATTTGGGAATGGGTTATGAATTTGTTCCAACAAATTGTAGCTAATTTCTTCTGTGTTTGGCTTTGTGACATTGAATATGTCTCACAATTTACATCTGTGGATCACGGTCCCTTCACAAAAGTGAGGGACTGTGTGTGGATGTGTGTATTGGAGTGTACATACATTTGTTCATAAAGTTATTGCTTACTAAACCTGTCGATACAGGATGTATGAACATTTACGGAATGTCTGGTAATACTGTAAGCAACTAAATTTTAGTCTGGATCATAATTCATTTGTCCATAATGACAATACTTGTACACTTGTGTTGTGTTTGGGACACTGGTGTCAACATTTTATCTGAAGGACACAAAAGAGGAAGTGTGTGACCAGTCATTACAATACTGCATCCTCAAGATCCTTGCACTTAATTTGTTCTTAGTAGCTAACTTATTTGTTTGCCTAGCGGCGCTGGTGATTTTAGTGACAGTTGGATGTGTTTATTAACCCTTTCACCCCCAGTTCCCTGTATACAGGTCCAACTTTACCATAGAAAAACAATGGATTTGTGACAAACCATGGTGGTGAAAGGGTTAAAATAGATGACATGACCTGTAAATTATTATAACACTAGGCATATATTTGATTTGCAGTCAGCCCATAAAACATTTCACAATGTTCGTGTATGATACCACGTAACAGTGCAACAATGTCTGATGAATTACTGTGTGGCTCACTTTGTGTCTGTGTGTGCGTGCATGTCACATTACCACAAGTATACATGTACGTCTACTGGTGGCTGTACATTCATAGAAGACATCAAATGCAGATTTATACATGTACTGGTATATACGTGTATATTATAAACTGTCAAAGATCTTCACGCAATGGAATAAATGTTTTCTTCTGTGAATTGGTGTACCATAATTTGAGATCTTTTCATAATATACAAATAAATACAGTGCTATGTGCTCAATTTCATGTACTGTACACTACTGGTATATTTCAATGAAATTTTCAAAGTCCTTTGTTCCTCAATGAGCAGGCCTCCATACCATGTAGTGTTATTTGCATTTATTGATTTTATCATTTTGACATAGACATGTGAAAATGTGTCACCCCAATTAATAGATTTCAATTTTACAAATGTGCATAGGTTGACTTTAGTCCAGAAAATCTAAATTGTTACTTTTTTAATCAAAAAAATTGCCTCTGGCTCACAAAACTGTCAATAGCTACATTAATTTTACACTACGGGTAGTGGGAAAAACGACCAATGTAAAACTGATCAAGGTACATGTAACTAGTCCAGGCATTGAAATACATGTACATAATAATACATGGACATATTCAAGGGTATAGTGAGTGTGTGGTATATTGTGTTGGAAAATGCCTGCACTGAACACTTTCATCTCTGCTGTGCCCATATCCCTGCATACGATGCTGTGTGTTCCGCTACAGCTAATAGCCCCGCTCACCACAGCCTGCAAAGACCCGTACGTAGAGTTGGTGACTTCAAATCCATTTTTGGACTTGACGTAAAAAGCCAAATTACTGCCGAAATTCAGCGTTCTTGGGCCCAAGTCGTATCCCTGCCTACCTTAGCTACTCGATCGCTTCCAAAATGACAGTCTTTTATTCTTTTTTCGTAAATAACCGTCGATGTCGGCAACTCTCTCGCTAGCCCTGCGTATGTACGCAGTGTACGCTGTGCATTCCCTGTGTGCGTTCCTAACACACAGCGTACACTGCGTACGTACGCAGGGCTAGCGAGAGAGTTGCCGACATCGACGGTTATTTACGAAAAAAAGAATAAAAGACTGTCATTTTTGGAAGCGATCGAGTAGCTGAGGTAGGCAGGGATACGACTTGGGCCCAAGAACGCTGAATTTCGGCAGTAATTTGGCTTTTTACGTCAAGTCCAAAAATGGATTTGAAGTCACCAACTCTACGTACGGGTCTTTGCAGGGCTGTGGTGAGCGGGGCTATTAGCTGTAGCGGAACACACAGCATCGTACGCAGGGCTACTGTGCCTATATACATGTACAGGTACTCATCGCATATACACTGAACACTGAACTTATTTTCATCTGTTATTCTTATCAAAAATAAGACGGCAAAAGTGTCAGTTACTGCAAGAACTTCAAAATGATTCCCACAAGCAGTACATCAGAAAGGTATTGCAGCAGATTGAGAGTTTGAATAGCACAGTTTTAGCTTGTAAGGACTGTAGCCCTGTAAAATCTGCTGAGGTTCCTGGCAAAGTCATGTCACCAGCCTTTCCCTTGAATATTGTGTACAAAAAGAGGACAATCGAAAGTGGTATATGTATGTGGTTCCCAACATGGTTTGGGAATCACATAACCAATTGTATGTGACCTATGGTACATGTACATGTATGTTTGATTATATGAATTTTTAAAACCATAATACCACCATGGTTTGTCCCAAATCCATTGTTTTCTATGGTAAAGTTGGACCTGTATACAGGGAACTGGGGGTGAAAGGGTTAAAACCATAATGCTACAGGTACTTGTACTTCAGTACATGGGTATACAGGTACAGCATCAGAGTTATCATCATTTCTCTATCAATAGTTGTTTCTGTCCATTTGGTCTGTTTGAAAACAGCCTATTGTATTCGTCAGCTTTTCCGAAATATTGAAGGGGAAAAACTGTTAGTCCAAACAACTGCAGCTGCTGTCCAATGACATTGATTAGGGATTAGAGTGAGGTCAAGGCTTGATCACAAAATAACATGCCCTCAAATTGAACCACAACTTCTATTACAAGTGTCTATTAGATGTAGATCTGTAAAGTCATTGCTATATTTACATGCATCAGAGGCAGGTGTCTGAAACCACATGTAATTTTACTTTGTGGTAAAAAGGAAACAATAGGTACCGTATTGTTTTATTTACAATGTAATGACTGAATTGAAGTGCACGCAGTTGAACTTGAAGTTAAATCTATGCCCACTCTTTTTTGTGAACTTGCAAGCTCTGTTTTGTTGTCATCTGTTTGATGATGGTGACTTGTCTCAACATGGATGTTTATTTTGTGAAGTATCAAAATTACATTATAAAGCTATCAGCAGCTGATTGAACTTTAATTTTTCAAATATTTTTTTTGAGGTGTCACGGGGTCAAATGAGACTTCACAAGTACCATTACAACTCCTTGAAATTGAATGAGGAAATGATTATTACCTTGTTGCCATATGATTATGAGATAATCAACAAATTTAATTCATGTATTTCACTTAATCTCCTATCTCCTGTTCCTTGTTACATTTTTTAAGGACTTCGCAATACGTACACTTATTTATACTCCTAAAATATTTGCATTTCCTGGTTCTTGTTTTCAGACTTTGCAAGATTCATTTCCTCAACACTACTGCTATGCTAGCCTGGCTCACAGCTGCTGTATGTTAGAGTGGACATTCATCATAACTGGCAGCCAGTCTGGTTTACTTTGCTGAGCTCAGCAAAATTATCACTGCGTATACATATCTATCTAGTGATGTTGTTTTACTACATGGTCCAGTGTTATGGCTAGTTCTAAGCAAGAACTTCAAAGGTGAGTCACATTTCTGTAATTACTCTTTGCTTTCTCAGTTCTAACTTACAGCATTGTGGTGTGTGCATTGGTCGGAGTACACGTACATGTCAAGGTCACAGGTCAGCCAATCCATGTAATGTTTTGTCGTCTTCATGATGAATATAGAGATGTATCCAGTGGTCATACAACCCAGTATGGTGATATTTCTCCTCTTCTAAAACCGGATATCTTTTGCATCTATATACTGAAAATTTCGCAGGTGACTTTGCTGTGTAAGTGTGTAGAGGAAGAATATTCCAGTTCTTAACAATCCTCATGAAAAAATTTCTCTCCCTACATAGTTTGTCGTAATCCTATCTGGTCTGACTCTCTGGTAACTTACCTGAATTACATATACACATTCTACATACCAGTATACATATGTACTGGTATTCAGAGGTTCAGGCCTGAAAGGGTTAAACTTTTAAATCTGGTGGTAGATTTTGCAATATGTTCTCCTATCATAGTCAGGACCTACATGTACATGTACCGTACCTGGTACATATACAACAGTGTGTCCTGTAAGCCAATTCTACAAACCTTTGTCTCTCAGAAACTTCCCTTCAGCTCAAGAAACTCTTGAATATAACATGTACTGGTATAGGGCTGAGGAGGAATTTTTAAGTTTCTAAATTGACGTTACGTCAACGGAGCTCAGAAATGTTAAAAGTGAGAGGGTACACACGTACATTGGTTGAGGGTTTGTGGAAATTGTGGTATGGTCAAAAGAATAAAGGATTTCAAAACCATACATGTCTATATGTCTTCATCAATTGATATAGATTTTTAACCTCCAAGTCAGACAAATGATTTTCAAAAATGTATTTAGGGATGTAAGAGATACCGGTATATAGATCTGTTTTAATTTCAATGTTAGCAAGTTCCTAAATCTTATTTCTAGGTCAACAGGAAAAGATTATAATTACATGTGGATATAAATAGCTGTAATATCATGACTGGCAAAGTAACATGTGTATAACTATACCATGTGCCTGGACATCGACACTGGTCTGAAAAGGATAAAATATTCACTTTGTGTAATGGTAAAATAATAAGAATGTACTAATGAAGTTTGTGTATAACATTTTAGTAGCAATTGTATGTATTTCTCCTGCATAAATTTCCACTGAATTTAGGTCATTGAAATTGAACCTAAACCATTTCCAGTTAGAAGGTCTGGTATCTGGCATCTTGTCCAATCAGTATGAAGTGATATGTAGTCAAAAGAGTATTCTCCTCAACTTGGCACATGTCATATACGGTAGGTGCACAAGAATGTAACATTACCCAGCTTTGCAGTTTCAGCTGCCTTGAAATACATGTACCTAATCATGGTGTATGGCATTGAACTAGGCTGGCTATTACATTCTGTTCAATACTGAATTTCACTGTCCTAGCAGGATATGGCCCTGAATACCAAGGGGGGGGGGGGGGGGGCCTCTGAAACTCAGTGCAGTTTCCATTGACTTGTCAGCATCAGCAAATAATGAACGTACATGAGTACTCCTGGTACATACATGTAGCAATATTCACCCAAGTATTCCAAAGTGCTGTACGTACACAAGAACCTCCGCTACCCGTCCGTCCCTCCCTCCTCCAATAAACATCCAGCATAAAGTCTGCTTTGGTCAGCGAGAATCAAATGCTAAGTTCCCCAGCAGGCAACTTTGAAGTGAGCTTTTAGGAAAGTGCATTGCATGGGTCATGGAGGCTCACATAAATGTGAGAAATCTCTTGTTGAGAAATCAGTGATGCTTTGCAAATGGCGCCCTGTACCTGTCAAAACTCCCTGTGAGCACACAGTCCTCTAATAAAGTTGTTATTGTTGCTTTCATTGTGGAGTGAAAAAAGAAAGATACAAAAATATTCAAAGCATTTGGTACATTGAAGATATTCTTACATGAGACTGCACATATTCATTTACATTTCCGGTATGTGTTACACATTTTTTGCCAGTTCAGGGTCCTGACCCATATTTTAACCCATACACCGTACAATTTAGTGTCCACAGACCTGTAGTGCTGATTGATACAATGGGCTTTGAACTTGAAAGTTAGATCAATCTAATAGATACTTGTACATTTTGTTTTGTTTTTGCTTTTTTGTTTTGTGCATGTGATCAGAAACTACTTTCTCCTGTATTGATTTTTGCAACTTCAGCATTAATTATGATTCACTCCTACGGTGTGTGTGTGTGTGTGTCACTGGAAAATGCATGGAACAGCAATGCCATTGCTCACCCTTGGTGCACAGAAAGACATGAAAATCTAGTACACTGCAGTTTGGTACTACAAGTTCACATTTTGTTTTGTGACCATCATAAACCATCTGGTTGGTCCAAAAGTGGGCCTAACATTTGACTTGAAAATGGTCTGAAATGAAGTCATGGCTATGATCTGTGATGGTTAGACCAACAGAGGGAAAAAGGGGTAACAGAAATGTAGACAGCGATTCCTGGTAATAAATATAAAGGGTTCTTCCACGAGTGGATTTTCAGGGGTGGGCCATCCCTCTGTTGTGGAGCAGTCTATTAATATATTAATAACCATGTATAAAAATAATGCATTTTCACAACAAAAGAATATGCAAATTATGCATTGTAATGTAAGCTGTGGAGAACACTGTATGAATCATATGGGAAAGGCCATGAATTCATCTAGTTTAGAAGTAATACATGTAGATCTTTTTCACTCAGTCTACATGAACCAGTATTTTGTACCTGTATGTACAGGTACTCAGGAAAATATCAAATTCTGACTCAGAGTATAACCAATGAAAGTGCATATTGAAAAACATGCTCACTTCCAGGCAGATCAGAGCAAAGTTCTTTCAGAGGAAGATATGAGTCATATGTTGAAGTCAGCAGTGAATTGTGTCTGTGTTCAGGGGTCAGGGAAACGTTACCTTTCCATGGACAAATAACCCATTGTGTTCACTAGTATGATACATACAGGGGTAATTATCTCTGTGAGGTGGTTTCGTCTCGTCATACTGTATCCTTTCTCATTTTCGTGGATGTGGTGCCGTGGATATTATCGCTCTGCATTGCAGTAGTACTTCGAGAAGGAAGGTGGACAGAAAGAAATGGTGTTTGAGTGAGTTGTGTGTGCCCTTGTTGCAACTGAAGGCTCCAGACACAGCAGCTGGTCTTTCACTTGTTTGAGAATGTAATGACAATGGAGAGATTTACTCGGCAAAGCTGTTTGCTGGAAATAGCCTCTGTACCTACATGAACAAAGGCAGCGTCTGTGTCCTTGGACGAGGGCCACCGAAGCTTGCCCCTGCCGGCAGTTTTTTTTCTTGTCGGGTGCCTACTCACTAGACCCACCCAAGTGAAAATTTTTTCAACAAAACAGGAAGCTGAAGTCGGTGAGCTCAGTGTAAATGTACAGTAACAATGGCGGGGACAGGAAGATAATGATGGTTTATAGTGTGTCCTATATGAGTCAGTGTGGTACATGTACATGCATGTGTTTTGCCAAACAGACAAACAGATCTATGTTTTGGTCCAGTTGTGAAACACAATCAAGCGTACGGTATGTGAGCTGGTTACAAAACAGGTTTACTAAAAAAACCTGAGTGTGGTGACATCCAGTGTCCAATGTTGAAATATTCCACAGTCATACAAGACTTACCCTCAGTCCAACCACGGGTACTCTACAATGTAACCGTGGCTCAACCAAATATAGTAAAGACAAAATATAACGGAATGTGAAGATTTCAATAGAGTGGAATGTGGTAGAACTATATTTACTGTAAATTCAGCCAAAGTGAAACCAAAATATTTGGTTTTAGTTTACATTCATGTAAACATGGGACATGAACAGTAAATATATACATCTGTGTCATAAAAAAATTTGTAATCTACAGCAAAAGTCTTGTACACTACTTGAGTACATGTATTCTGTACAAATGACTTTGTATCATGAACTTCATAATAGTTGAGACATTTAACTTTATCCACATGTGCAATGTACAGTACCATGTCTACACAGTCCCAGTGATGTATACCGATAGACTGGTACTGTGCACAAAGGTGTTTGCATTACAAAGACGTGGTGTGGAGTTCCCTGTCACTCATATATACCGGTACATGTACGCATACAATTGAATATTTCATTATCTTGTGCCTCATGAGACTACATTTACATTTACATGTACCGGTACAGTACCAGGTGCCATGACTAAAGTAGCCAATCATACACTGGTATTTTTCACATACACGCATGTGTGTACATTGCTGTACAATTATCTTTCTTATCAAAAGTGAAAGTATGATGTGGTACTGTGAAAATGTACCCTCTAACATTAACAATATTTATAGCACTTGATAAGCATGTCAGTTTCAGATGCACCTGCTAGTATAGTAACCAAAAATATCACCTGCCTTTGCCTTAGTTTCCAACAGTAAATATTTTAGTTACCAGCTGAATAAATCATCTGTGAGTTTGGCCAGTAGAAGCATCAAGCCTACAGGCCTGTGAGCTTGGTAGCTAGTGGATTGTTCGCTCACTCCTACCGGTACATGTAGCTGTAGTGTGTGATTTGGCCAGTGAAGTGGGTGGCAATTACACTTGAGTTTTATTGACACCACGTTTCAGTCTTACCAACGCTCTATTTTTGTGGAACCATATCTATCTTCTAATATGCAAAAACTGATTTACAAACTGAAGAAAAACGCCCCGAGTTCAAAAAATAAGAAAAATTGATGTGCCGATAACAATGTAGGGCAAACCACAGAAAATGGAGGTCAGCCTACACTTCACTGTAGATCCTGTGTTTGTAGATTGAAGGGTGCAGTAAAGCATATGATGTTGCCATGCCAACTGTCAGGAAACGTCAGGTCAGTAACCTTTGATTGTTGGCGTACATTGTGTATTTAAAGTAGGCTGATGTCATTGGAGGGCGAACTACGGACATACAAGTCATGTTGTCTCAGTCCAATGTAAGGCAGGAGTGAGTGACCGTGTGGTTACATGTAGGACATAGCGCATGAGATACAAAGGAGACATGCAAATATATGTAAGTATGTTTGGATGAACCCACAGCCTAATGATATAGTTCACCATTATGCCAGGAGATGAATACGGTGAACACACTGGTGATAGATGATCAGTGTAGAGTCGTACGTCTGTGTGTTGAAATTTTTCAATCAGTGGCAGCTTTTCAAAAAATGTAAAATCTGAATTGTGCGTACATTGAATTCACAATCTAAATTGAAACAGGAATGGCATACATGTACACCTATACAAACGTGTGTACAAGCTTGGACAGTACCGGTAGATCAGCATGTACCCAAGTTCATGTGGGTGTTATTGAAAAGGACCACACCATTCACGATCAAATTATTAGGAGAGGATTTCAAAAATAGTAAAGGTAAAATATGTAAGCGTCTTTTGATCAATTGATTGGTTGAAGAGTTTAGTTGTGGAAGATCTAAAATGTAAATTGAATTTGTAGGAAGAAAATAGTACGGTACATCGCAGAATAGAAAAGCAGTGAATTCTTGGAATTATATCAAGTGCCTATAGAAAAATGTACGCTGTCTCAGTCTTGGTGGGTGGAGTCAAGGTTGGACTATACCTGGAAATGTGATGACAGAACTGCCGTAGTGTTTAATTTAGAAATTGAATCATGAATCAAACATGAGTATAGGTCAGACTGAAAACACAACAGTAGCAGAGACTGAGTAACTAGTATGTGGACAGAAATCTATATTATGTTGAAGGGTACTGCATATTGCATAGTTTATATGTGTACATGTACATGTACCGGTATGTACATCAGAATTGCAATCAATTCCAAGAATCAGACAGCTTACATGAAATTTACCTGTAGCAAGGATTTATAGCTGTCCCAGTTTCATTCCAGTTCCAGATGTGAATTTTAGCCTCATACTTACAGGTCGGAATTACATGTCGTCAATTCAGCATCTGGGTTTGAAAATGCATGTTTCAGCAGACATTGAGCAGGGCCTTTGTATTTGCGTAGTCACGACCTGTCCTCTACAGTACAGACTGCCATAGACTGTGTACATACATTTTAAGAATTAGGTACTTGTGTGACATCTGCAATACAAGATACTTTTCAACACATAGAGGTACTGCTGTTTCTATATTCCATTAGAATAACACTCATTTTGATAATGCACAAAATACACATAGAAAGTCATGTGTTAGTGTACAGGTAGTGACATTTAGATCACATTAGTTTAATTGTATTTATTTTAACAAATTTTTACTACAAAATCATGAGCATTGAGTTACTTTTTATTTTAAATTGTTTTTATTTTCAATTGCTCCTGCCAAAGAGACTTAGGTATTTGTTCTCAATTGCTCTCACTATTTCTAAATTCTTTGTGGAAAATTAGTTTCATTCTACCTGACAAAAGCATTGCAGTGATGCTATGAGCTATCCGGACTCAGCCATGCTCACACACTGTAGGTGTGACACGTAAATTCATAACAAAAAATAAATTATTATTACTGCATCGTTATACTAGAACTGTGTCAGGTGAAAAAATTTTATGTATCTCCTGCTCAAATCATATTTGTCATCTGACCACTTCAACCATTTGACTGCAGCATTGTTTGAGCTAGTCCCATTGTTTTCCCTGGTAAAAATTAGGCCTCTAGAGAACGAAATAGGGCTGTAAGGGTGAAATCATTCAGTACTTTGCATGTACATGTATATACCTGTACAATGTACCCCCGGTACGTGCATAGTGATAAAGTGGTGTTTATGAAAATGAAAGAAATAAATATGTTCACAACTTAATGTGTATAAAAGGAAATTAAATAAATATTGTGACAATTTGAGGTTAAACAATGCCTTAAAATGAAGGACACTTTCAATGCCCTGGCAAAAATGATTCTTGTTTACCTGAATGAAAAATTGCAAAATTGTACATACGGTAGTACCGGTATTCCTGTGCATTTTATACACTGTACATGTGAGTAATCTGGTTTGGTCAATCCCAGCAAGCTTTATTATCAATACAAGCATGTGTTGTGGAAATGAGATTTTTATTGGCTGTGCAGTGTTTCATTAAGACAGGGGGATGGGGGATTCCCCGTCTGTTGACATGTTGGCACCCCCTAGTAATTTGTCAAAAGGGGGGGAGGGGAGAACAGCCCCTATGAAATGGTGCCAGTCACACCTCAGAGATACAAGTAGAACACATAAACTGGTGATATCCCCCATAAATTTTCTGATAAAGAGGGGAAAATCCCCCCTGTTGATGCCATTCTGGCTAAAACACTGGCTGTGCAAGACCTGAATGGATGAACATTGTCATTACACGGTCTAAGGATTCTGTATATTTGCACATTACATTTTTATGGCTAGTAGCAGTGGTATTTGTTGATCCTATGGGTGGAATTTTTCTTTTTAATTAATGTGTGTGTATATGTTGTCACTGACATACCGAGGTACCAGTATGTCTATTGATTTTGCAATCTCTTCATGTCAAAGCGACGACAACAGGAACTGGTTGGAGGCAATATGTGAGAGAGAGAAAAAAATGAAAGCTTAATTGTCCATGTATTGATTTTTATGAAAGTCATCGGTGAGATGTCACAATGTGGTCTTTTGTTCCGCGCAGTGTTCGGCCAAATGAAGGTTATTAGAATGAATTATTGGTAATAAGTGGCTGTATTTCGGAGGGTTGGTTCCATCGGACATGAGAATTTGCAAATAGTCATCCGTGGTTTGCGCGTAATGGGGATTTGCTGTTTTGTAGTCTATTTCATTGCTTGAAGGCACCTAATTGACATGTAGAGTACAGTATATATTATAATACCCAGTCCAGTGTTTGAAAATCTCTGGATAATATTATTGTCATGTGCATCACGACTTTGGTAAGTCTGCCTGTTTTGTTTGTAATTGCAATTTTCCAGAGATTTTTGTTTTGATAATCAAAACATTAACTGTTACCGTTTGCTGTCCTAAATACTAACTACCGTAGTATAAGCACTTTAAGTTTATAATGTTCTTGCATATCAGCGGTTAGTGATTTTCAACCATCACAGACATTAACAGATACATGTATATTGACATCTGACACAAAGAGTATGTGCGTTGTGTTTTAACATGTGATGTGTGAATCTATAGTACATAATTTTTACGTTTGTGAATCCTATTCTACTGGCCACATATTCTTCATGTTTGAAGTTGATTTATTTTCTTTTGATGAGGGAATTGATAACGATAGACTGTCTCTTTCTTTTTTTATGACAGTCTAAATTGAAAATTTGATCTGTGCAATAGTAGAATATGACCACATTGTATTGATATGCTAATTAGTATTCCCTATTTAAAATCTCAAAGCCTTTGAGAGCAGTTCTGCACATGCAGTTGTGCAGTATAGATGAAATTTTGAAAGGAATCTAGAAATCCAATAACACCACATGACACTGACGTACAGTTGTATGTGTACATCTGAGGCAAGCTGGTGCCTGGGAATGCACTCCAGTACTTCCTAAAAAATCACCAGTTGGTTAGTACATGTAGGTGATGTGTCATTGCTGGCATAGCTTGGTAAATCAGAGCCTGGTTCAAGCAGGTCAGGACTGAAGGAATGTAGATGTGATGCACGGACCATTAGCATTTATTATTGACATGGGCAAGAGGAAAATCAAAAATTAACAGGCAAGGTGGAACTTAGCATGTTAGTTAAGCATTCCTCTCGCCTGAGTCCATTAATAAGTGTTCATTTCAGCGCTTTGCCCTATATTCTCATTATAATACCAACAAATCAAGTTTATCCACATTTTTAATAAAAGTCTTGTGTGCGAAATACTGTTTTGTACCGGAACGTGAACAAGCAACTTTGTGAAATGTACAGAACAATGATGGACATGTTTGGTCTCAGTTTGTGCAGAAATGATACCAGGTTGTACTTGAATATGTTCACTTAGGTTTTCTCTTCATTTGTATGAGTAGCCAGTGAAATGCCGAGAAATTGTCAATGTCAGGTCAACTACCCCTCTGAAAATTATTAAAATTGCACATAACAAAAGTTAGCTCTTGGTCAAGATAACATGAAGTGTGTACATGTATGATAGCGAGAACGCTATGTTCCCTTCTGTACAGAGTCCCTGTGCGCAGTACAGCACTTAATATGAACAAATTTTGTCTGCTGCTAATTCTGTAGAACAAACACCTCTTTTTGAAGTAGCGAAAATTGGTTCAATTAATTATCCTGTAGAAGATTAACTGAATTCAACTTTATGCTTTTTCTCATGTTTTGCAAATAGTCGTAAATATCCATTTTATTATTGCACACGTTCATGGGCTTGAAAACAACCTGTACTGGTACATGTACATATCGAGTATTCATTTTAATGATCAGTCATGGCCCTGTTTGAGCAATGACTGTGTCTCAAAATAATAAGGTACTTACAAGGCACAATTATTATTAAATTTTAATATCTTGGAAAAGGTTTTAAAACAAACACCAGCAGAAATATTGCTCGGCTCATAGGAAAAATGTGAATGTCACAAAAAGTGTACATAGCACTGTGTATATGTCGGCGCTAAATGTTTTTCATAGTTCATGTGAAGAATCAGTTGAATTGTCCACTTCTTAGAATATCCGTACAGGTACATAACCCCTCAGTGTGCATTTACTGTATTTGTTCATAAGGTGTGGCATTGTTATTGTACACAGAATTATACAGTCTTTACTAAATCTCATACAAGGAAGGTCACTTCCCAGTACACAGGTACCAGACCTGGTTCCATGCCAAACACACTTAACTAGGATTACATTAATTATAAAGGGAATTAAATTTTTCCTCAAACAAAATCAATATGAAAGCATATCAGTTCATGTACATGTACCTGTGTCCACCCAGCAGGGATAGTACATGTAGGATGACTGCATAACAGGATTAATATAAACAATGAAGAAACTAGAAAGAGGATCTCGGCATACTACAAAGAGGTAAATATGTTTTCAAAGGTAGTGGAAGGCCAGCCTTTGTGCAGGTTATTGGATTGGCCAGTGTGTTCGTAAGTACCAGTAAGTGCAGATACTGTAGGTAGTGAGGGGTATGAACTATTACATTTGTGTGATAAAAAGAGAGAGGACCGGGACCACTGATACATTGCATTCTACAGACTCAGGTAGGACAGAGTTTTTAATGTGATATCGGTTCCAGGGACCAACATAGACAAACAAGCCAGTCAGATATCAGACATGAATCATTAAATTGCAATGCCACAATGCAGACACTGTAATTATTGTCATTACAGGGAGTGTATTTAGGTACACTGTCTACTCAAAGAGATCAGTGTACGTCAATCATGAGATGCAAATTAGTGTTCTCCAGTATGTACATGTATTGTATTTATTTATGTACAAATACAATTGTATGTGTGTGTGTGTGTGTGTCTGTGTATGTATGTATACATGTATATACTACATACCAGTATGTATGTGTGTACAATGTACCGGTATGTATGTTCATTTATGTATGTGTACATATTGTATACTATATTTGTATATATGTACCTATTGTATGTACGTATGTAGGTATGTATGTGTGTATGTATGTACGCATGCATGCATATTGTATGTGTGTGTCTGTGTATTGGTTTGTATGTGCAATACATAACATGTGTATGGTATGTACTACAGTATACATGCATACATTTTATTTTAACAATATCTAGATTGTTTTGTTTTTGTAATTTCTTTGTTGGTATTTTCTTTTACAAACCAGCCACAGCAATGCTTCCTTACAGTGTACAATGTACCGGTACTGTTCAATGTACCAGTACATCCAGTAATGCTTTCATCAAGAGAGACAACAGTTATATGACGGCCAGTTAGCCAATCAATCATTATGTTATCAGCACAGACAATGCCACATGTGAAACCAAAACCTTGTGAAATAATTCAAAGTGGGTATTTTTCTTTGAGTCATCACAGCTCTATACAGTTTGTGCACAGACAATATAATGTAATGGTTAATCAAAACCTTTGTTAAAACATTCTTATTTGATTTATTCTTTTCTCATGCAAATGACACCCGGCATTTTTTTTCAATATGACGGAAAGTGTAACTTAATTTTTACCAGTAATAATCAATAAATAGTGGGAGAGAAGCAGTGATCCTACTTAAATCAAATATGGTATTGTAATTTTAATTGGTTGTCAAGTACTGGATAGAGTGTATTTGTGGTTTTTAAAGTGTGATGAGTCATGATGTAAACATTCAGTTAGTGTGGACATGAACTTCAAATTAAGGATGTTCACAGTTTTGCTGTCTTTTAATAGCTCAGTAAGACTGGCCCCCAACGCTTGGCTTTTCACTGCGGCATTTACTAGCATAGCTGCTGCCGCATATACCCAACGATCTTCACAACAGCCTATCACCAATGCAACAGTCTGCTGAAGTTAATTCCTTCAATTTACTCTGGTTTGGTATCTATGTACCAACACACACGGAGCATTTCTATACTTCAGTTCCAACAGATATTGATACATGTGGGAAGAGCTAGATATGCTCTGTGTGTACATCCACACATACCATACAATATATGTAGATACGTGTACATGTATCTGTTGTTCTAGGTATATTTGAGAAGAACATCGGTGAAAACAAGTTAGATCCAGTCAAGATTCTAAATATGAAACTATGTTGCTGCAGAAGCCAATTGTTTGTGAATTTAATGTTTACATAAATTTTTTATTTCAGATCATTATTTCACACTATCTAAATACCTGATTTTGTCATCTTCATTTATTTTTAGTGAATATAAGTTGTATCTTCTCTTAAATAACTCAAAGGTTGTGCATGCATACAGTATGTTCCCTTCACATAGTGTGTTGTCTACATTGTGAATACATGTGGTTTTGCTGTGTGTTCAGTTATGTAGCACTAGTTCTCCCTATCTCATAAACAGGGGCCAAAGGCTTCGCAAGGTCTCGGAGGCTGAAAATGACAGTAAGACAAAGACCAACACCATTCGTGTGGAGGCCGGCAACAGTATGTTTTATACCAAGGTAAAATCCACAGCTCCTTGGGTGAATGGTCACAGAAACTATTTGAATGTTCTATTTGATACTCTGGTTTTGTTCATTAGTATCATGGCATGTCATCCGTCAATTCCATTCTTCCAAGTCTTCACTTTATGTTCCTCAATAAAAGACCCAATAAAATAACTCATTTCTTTTATGTTGATTTTCTTCACATTTTCCACTATCAGTCATAACATGTTGGTTGGCTTAGTATCTTGGTGGATTGTTTTCTAACACTTCCCGTTGTGCGTGAAATTCTCCTCGGCTAGGCTGTCATTCCATGCTTTCCCTTGGTTTAGTATCGGCCAAGTTCTCCCGTCATTCAGTGATTTTCTCATATTTTGTGGTGATAAAGTCTAATCCATAAAGTTAAATGCAAAGAATACACTAACTTCAGTGTGGACTTACGGTATGAGGTACATTGAATTTACTAATTGTATGAATACTGTTGTTCTTGGTGTGAACAGCGCCACCACACAAGACCTATGGAATTTACTTTGTTTCTTGTCAATTTCATTTATGGTCGTGGTGTACCTATTGATTCTATGAATTAACCATCAGTATTATAACCATAAGTATTGTCACAAAAGAAGTATGCATGGGAAGCTACATATATTTACAATACATCTTTCGGTAGACTGTCCCATATTCAAATTGAGGTTAATTAACAGTTTGATACACGGTCCCTCCACATTTTGTGGAGGGACCGTGTTTGATATTTCAAAATTACAACCTATTACCAGTTTGAAATCACTGGCCAAGGATACATGTAATTTGACACTCTGTAATATTCTTTGAACAGTTTAAATTTCATTATTTGCACCATTTCCTCTCAAAACTCATGTTTCCATGACAGTAATCTCCAAAATGTGAGAGAGCGATGACCTGTCATTGTCATCATTTCAGTACACTGGCTATGATTGGCTGTCATGTATCAATGGCTTGGCATACAATACAAACCTGACAAATTTAGAACACGTATCATCTCAACTATTTCACTCTCAGAATATCATCTATGTTATTTTCCATTGACCTCCCTGGTCTTAGAGGTCATGCACATTAATATGCCAAATGTCACTTTGCTTATTTCCATTACTTGGCTGTTTTAATGAGCGAAACAAAAATGTAAATTGTAAATACATGTAGCTTCTCCAAGTCTGAAAGTCGCAGAAAATCATGTACTACATTCTCTCTTGACCTCCATGGACACAAAGGTCATGCATTCCTTGAGACAGATCGGTGTTGACTTGTAATCTCGGCATCTAGGCTTTGCTCAGTAAGAATGTAAAAATAGCCGCTCAAATATAACAGCAAGTGGCTTGTTTCTGTTGAAATCTTGCTGACATCTGTACTTGGCTACATGTTCAGCATTATTTGCCGTTACAATGTCCAAGGCTGCTTTAAAAGTGCTATCACAGGTTGTACAACGTTACCATTGCCGTTAAAGGCCAGCATACATACATATGATCATCAATTTTCAAGGCTTTTGTCACAATTTACGCACAGATACTGGTAAATGTAAATCCTACCTTTTCTATATATGAGTCAGATCCATATCCAGGGACATTTGGCTGAGATGGTTAAGATAGAATACGCCTCGGGGATGTATATTGAGACTCAAGCTTTTACAATACTCATTCTTAAAACTCTTGGAGTAACTGATTTAACTGGCATACTTTTTTTGAAAATTGATAGAGATACACGGGGTTGAGCGCCACTTTGGATTTCAAATATCGGTAAATGTTAGGTAATTTGTTTACTCTAATTATAAATTCTGCATTGTGACCCCAGATTTTCATTCTTGAGTTTGATCATTGAATGATTTGAAGTCCCCTTACAGAAAGTCGAGGCAAAAGTCTAAGATTTTCAATTTCAAGGCGTGTTCTACCTTACTGTATACATAGAAGTTTGGATTTGCATACTCATGTGCCAGTATATTGGGTGACTATTGACTGCTGGGCTTACCCAATCAAACCGTTAAAAAATTTGTGTCAGATGAGAATATTAAATACAATAATCCAAATGGATTGTCAAAATAATGAATGAGCTACACATGTGATATCTGTGACATTATGCCAGTATAGATATGATGGCAACTGTCTCATTCCTGAATTATTTCAAGAGAATTGAGACATATATTGAAAGCAGGGCAAGATATTGAAATTTTATACTGTGGCTTAACTGATACATGCAGTCACCGACTGTTGCATACCGGTAGATGTCATACTACTATACGTGTACTGTTATGATGTTTACTTATGATTGTCACTTTCATTAAAACACTAATCAGGAATACAGGACAGCTTTCCATTCTCTATACATTGCATACATGTACAAACACTACTAACAACATTCACCCATACCTGTACATAATTAACATTATTACCCCTGTATGTACCGTACTAATACTTGCATCTGCAAAGATGTCAAAGCTATGTGTTTTCAAACGCTGTCATTTGTTGTAATACTTGCTAGGTATACATGCACATGTATGTAATTGCTGTATAACTATGAATGCTAACAATGGGTGTTTACTGAATTATATTGGTGTATGTATTTGTTTGTTTGTTTGCTTGTTTGTTTGTGTTTGATTGATAACAACTGTTTACAATGTAGTTGATTGAATCACACCCCTACTGCAAGCTCTCAGTGGTTTCTCCCCATTCAACATAAAAATGTTTGTAGTGACTTTGACTGGCTTTGATGGACTAATACAAATGAAAGGGGAGGGGTGACATTATCTGGTAGGAATGCCAGTCAGAATTTTCTGTTCATGTGATTGGAAATTTATTTGTGTGTGTAAACAATGATGTCATCATCGTATGTTTTTTTCACATCAGTGTGTATGTTTTTGTGTACATGTACGGTACATGTGTTATTGTTGGTGTGTGAGTGTGTCCCAAAGATGAGAGCAGATTATTTATCAAGCTGCTTGTGCGGTAACCATACTGCATTAAATTTGTTGGAAAGGAAAGCAAAAACTAGTTATAGTTTTTTACGAGATATCTTGTTTATTCTGCGTAATGTGCTGTACATGTATGCCTGCAAACCCTGCACTGTCGTCATGCAGTCTTTCAATAGAAGCATCATTGTACATGGCCATGAATACACGTGTGAATTCCTGCATGGCACTCATCATGAAATGAAGTCCTTTAAAATACTGTATTTATCATGCAATAACAACAACAACACTCAGTATAGGTACTCAAAGCATAGATTCTTGATCACCTCAGAACAGAGAAAATCATGCTACAGCCCTTTCAATCATACTTATATAGGGTGTCAATCTGTACATGATGTCATAGGTCACCAGGGTTCAGAGTTCAAAGGTCAACTGTGTGAAATTTTGTCAAGCAGAGTTACTGGTATTTTGCCATGTAAATGGTGCTCATATTTCTTTCCTCTCCATTTTTCTGTCTTTCAGGTTCCATTACATAGAATAGATACCAATGTACGTAGTAGTGGTAATGTAGATCAGACTAGTAACAGGACAAGTGCCTTCACGCGGACACAAGCCAGTGTAAGAATTAAGAAAATGGCTGCGTAAGTACATTTCACAGGCTTACTTTCCGCACTTATGCCTTACTCCATTAACATGTATGTGGCCGAGAGCAAGTGTGATGTCATAAAGTTGTTGACTATTATAAAATATGAAATTGAGCAGTGGCCTAATGTTCACAGATGAACCAAAACCCTTGAATGAATGCATCTCTATCAAGGCAACGGTATTATTCCATTTTATACAAATTCATAAATTAATTCCTTGTGTCTCTAATGCATACGTACAGTGATAGAAGAACCATTTGGTGATAGTAAAAGATTTTTGAATTTCAAGATGCACTTTACATGTAACTTCCATTTGGTAATTACTGACTAAGTTGTGGTTTGTCTGAGAATTGAGCATTGAGTCAGTTGATTCATACCTTTTAGCATGTGTTGTTGAAAGTAATAAAGACAAAACTATTCTGTCATAACTAGTTTAGTAGTGTGCGCTGTCATCACTGACCATTTTACATTTCTTTTCCTTTCTGCAGCTATCACGACGGCTCAATTAGATTTCCAAAACTAAATGAATGTGCTCACTTCCACTATGAGAATGTAGAGTTTGGACAAGTGCAGGTAAGAACCACAAAGCGAACGAAAGTAGCTATGAGTGTACAGTTTTCACTTTCTTTTCTCTGGTGTAAAAGTGGAATGGGACAAATGTAAAATAACATCTTGAGCAGAGCATTACGCATTTAAAACATATTTGCATTAGCCATGAAAAAATAGGTAGAGCTGTTCGTTGCAAATATCACCATCTGTGAATATATTTAATGAGCAAAGGTGTTCAACAAGTGCTTGTTCCAAATGAACATGGTGAGAGGATATTTTCAGCGATTGATTTAATTGGTTTGATCACCAGGTGCTAATATGTAATGAATCTGATGACGAGGCACTGCCGCCCAATCACTACTACATTGTCCAAGTTACTTGCCAAAAGAAGAAATGGACATTGAAGAGGTGCTACGAAGACTTTAGAGTCTTGGACAAACACTTGCATCGCTGTATCTTTGACAGGAGGTACAGTCAGCTGGTTGAATTGCCCAAAGGAGAGGCTGTTACTGGCAACCATGAGGTACGGTTCATGATTTATCCATTGCCATATATACCAGTACAGGTATATTGATGGCACAAATACAGTGACATGATTGGCAGCGATGTGGAAACCACCATGCTATGTAAATTTGTGATATGGCACAGTTTGAACACGTGCAGGCTGTCAGCTAGAGAAAAATTCCAATTTTGACGTCTCACGTCAGTTTCAACATACTGTACTTGGGTTTGACCATTTCACTCCATATATGCACTCCGTATTGCTTGTGCATTATTTTGGAACTGTCACTGAGTCTTGTTTATTGCTAAATCAAAGAGAGCTTCACCATTGAAAAGATTATTTGTAGTTGTACTTGTGATATCTGTGTAAATAATCTGATGGAACCGTTGTTTGGTGGATGCACTGGGAGTTGTACCGGTACTCTTGTCAATTCTGCAAACAAGATCAAACAATGCTCATTCAATATAGCGCTGATTCCTAATAATGTAAAATAATGTAATATTTCATTATTGATATGCAAAGACAAATATATTTTTTCCTAAAATATGTTGACAAGATTTTAGAAGTTACTCTACCAGAATCAATGAAATTTGTAGTTTGTTACAACCAATTATTTCTGTAAAAACAATAAAAATCATATATCAAAGGATCTCACCACAAGCTGTAGTCATAAAGACAGATGCACAAGACAAAATTTGTCCAAATACCATAGTGTCAGCAACAAATATTGTGTCTAACTATATGTAGTACCAATCTTGCAATTGATCAGTGCTATGGCATTTAACTACCGTACTTTGTTATTTGTCGTCGGAAAATAAACAGGGTTGTCAAAGTTGTTCAATGGGCAATACTATCACATAATATTCCCAGTGATGCCTAACATATCAAATCATGTGTTTTGTTCCATCACAGGCTGTCAGGTCCATCCTATCTCACTATCTGTCTAGGTTCTCTCAGATAGCCGGTAACATGATCAACTGTGCTCCTGTCCTGAACTGGATGGAGGTAAGTTACCTGTGGTGGTGTAATTCCCAGACAAGTGCAAGAAGTAATCTTGAAATTCAACTTCTGTGTCTTTTACTTTGAGCTGTATCCGTACCTTTCCATTTCTTCCAGTTGTGCACATGTGCTTCAAGCTCTTAGCTGTCACTTGCAATGTTATTTCCAGTATTTTGTTTGGTTTGGAGGTAACAGTTTCTTGTTCTGCTGCTAAAATCATGTTGAAATGCTTAGTGTTCCACTCATCTACCTAGATTTGTCTGTGTGTTGCACCCATGTAATACACACATAATGAATTAATTTGTAGTTCTGCATACTATAAGGAGAAAAATTTCATGGATCAAAAATTACGATAGGATCATAAAAATTACACTTATTGTCCCAAATTAATCAAATATGTTTTTTTTGTTGAAACCTGCTGATCAAACCAGCTTTCAATGTGTCCAGGTCAATGTATGTGTTAATATCTGTGTCTTAAATTTGCTCGCTCATTGTTATGTGGCACCGGTGTGAACGATCACCTGCACTGTGAGTCCGCCCAAACCCTCCATAGTTTCTGAGACGTCCCTGCTATAAATGAATGTTAGATAACATACATCTCCGTGGAACTGTGAATTGTTAATGACAAATTAGTATAATATTGTAATGACACATGAGAGCGAAAACTTGTTCTTTTAACTGTAATGAGTTCATTCTTTCTTTAAGAAAATCTATTTACTCGGATCAGTGTGTCACGACAAACAACAATATTTGCTAACTTTTGTGTATCAGTAATGCCAAGGTGTACATTCAAACCACAGCGAACAATCACAAAGTTTGAATTATAGACATATACAGTATGGCTAATGTATCCTCCTTCAGTGTCAACATGATTAACACTTTTATCATCCTCATTTGTTTGTCAGTTATTTTCATTACAATAAACATAATATTATCCTCTCGATTTAACCATACTGACAAAGTATTATTGAATTTATTACAAGTTCACATTTAGGGCCCTGTCACACCTTGATGATTTAACCAGCACATGCTGATGCATCAAAATACCTGGCTTGCTGAACTAACGATGTATTTTTCAGTTTTGGGTATATACATAGCACATTCATAACATACTCATATGTTAAAAATACGTTTTGGGTACACTAGACAATTATCTTGATGCATTTTGATTTTATGTGAGGAACTTACAATTAACGTTTGTCAACGAGCGCATAACCTATCTACAACTTATGGCCTGCGTGTGCGGGATGTATGAACCATGTGCTGGCATACGTCGAAAAGTTTCATGCATACACAAAAGTCTTTGAGGACCTTGCTGTACTATTACGTATACCAGCATGTTTCAGCATATTCTTAACTTATACAAAACTTACCCGTAAGGTATTCAACAAACACCCAACGTATTCGCCAAATTTTTCATACATTGGCATATGCTGGCTAAATCATCAAGGTGTGACAGGGCCAGTTGGGGTTAAGATAAATAGATTGTAAGAATAACATGATTGTGTAATCTTGTCATTCTGAAGCAAGATATCCAGCCAATAGATACAGATAGTAGATTTCTAATGTAATGAAACAAAATACTAGTAAGAGAAATAACGTAACACTAACTAAATACAACTTCATTTAGATAACTTTGTTATTGTGCTCACCTTCTCAACCACATCATACACAATATCAGGTCACCATTTCTGAACTTCCCATAGATATGAAAATGTGTATCCCAGTCACCTAGAAGTTACGATAATTAGTAGGCAGTTTCAACCTGAGAGCGAGAGAATCCACTGACAGTGATGCTTTTCCATAATGTATAACTTCTTACAGCACTGCTAAACTCTGATGTGCCCTGCATGTCGGTAACTCAGAAAAATCCATTTTTCTGAACTTGATGAGAATATCTTTTAACTTCTATCCTTGATAGACTCTGTTTTCACACTCTGAAATGTTTTTACAAAGAATCACAATCCCACTTTACTTGGGACAGGCAACTCTCTGTGAAAATTTTTGTTACTCTGATCTAAATTTATCTAGTCTGTAATATTGCCTTGCTAACTTTAATGCAACTCTCATTTCTTCATCAATCTTGGTTTTCTTTCCCCAATCATCCTCTTAATCCTGCCATAAAGATGGATAGCTATGGATACCATTGCCAGGTAACCAACCGCTCATCATCATCATCATCATCATCATCATCATCATCATCTTTCATTCATGATACATTTTGGGTAGCATTGGTGTCTCTCTTTCTCTTCCTTCCACTGTCACCTCTGTTAGCACGGCAACTGTTACATCAACTTCTACTCGGTGGCACCTTGACCCTTGTGTTGAGTTCAGAGTTCATTGACCTCAACTGTGACATGAATACCGGCCTCACCAATAGACTTGGTGCATAAAAGGAAGTTGTGTGTCAGCAGCACCAACTAAAATGTGCATAAACATTCTTTAGTATGTGCCCTGTAATTCACAGTTGTGCATTACCGGTAGGTCTCGTTGTTTATTCATAATCCATTCAAAGTTCTGTTTTACAAACTGTACATTTATGACCCTCAGCATAGTACAGTCTACAGTGTAAACATGTCAGACTAAATTGTTACAGCCAGAAGTCCCAGATAGTTACGTGATTGTGCAATTTGACCTCACTGGGAAAGTGATGGAGAGTCTAGCAGATGGAGCCAATATGGACTTATTTTCTGTTCATTTTGATTTCGGCATCTTGCATTTTATTTTGAAGTTTTCTGCTTGTGTCACATTGTGACTGAAATTTGTTTAGCAGTGTCATTTTCCCCCCATCACTCTCACAAGAAGCATATTTACCCCAAATTGTTGCATTTTGAACTTTGAACTCAACTTCAATGCATGGGTAACCGGAATGTGGAGGGAGAGAGAGAGAATGCCAATGAAGTAATTACACATCACAGTGCATGTGCATTGCAACACTGGTATTAAAGTAAACTCACAGTCGTTCAGCATGGATGTTAGTGAGCACAACACTCACCATGCCAGGGCATGACTATCAACCTGTTCACCCCCCAATTCATTGTAAACAGGTCCACAATCGTTGACAACAATGAGTTTGGGCCAAACTATCATTATTAAAGGGTTAGAATGGTAGGGGACAAAGTTCTGTCACCTATGTCAGTATTCCTTGTAAAAAATGCTTTCCTATTTAGATTGCACGAAGCAAATGGCAATTTACTGACACGTGTCCACATGTATATACGATATAGATAGGTATTACCAGTAGACAGATATTACTGGTAGTACCAAGGAGGACATACAGTATGCTTACCTGTGATATCATGTACATGGCTTTTTCTATTGCTTTTGTTGTACATTCAAACCCCAATATGTGTAATCATTCCTATTCAAATACATGTACTGTATTTTGCTTGGAGGTACTTGTTTCGTGTCAAGACACCCACATACATGTACACACATACAGTATCTGACCAATATTTTTGGTCTGTACATAATTCATCTATATGAATATGGATGATAGAAGCTGTAGACTATATCATCTAACTTACACTGTATCGTTGCTATGCTATTTATATCCCTTATACAGTTCATGTTGTTTTGGTAACTCGTACGTATCTTTTTGTGGCTGGAAAAAGGGTGCTATCAAAATATGAGAGACAACTTTTTGAGAGTAAAAAAAGAAATTATGACATTAAGTCAAGCAATTTTTATGAAATGAGGTTTTGGCTTATACTTCACTGATTTGTGGGTTAACTGTGCGTATATGTCTTGCATGAAATACTATTTCATGCAAGACATATACGCACAGTTAACCCATTGACTGCATTGCAAAGACTATTTCAAATAGTCTTTGCAATGCAGTCCTTTCTGTTCATTTTATATGGTAGAATATTAGAGTTAATTGTGAAAGTGTTCATGGAAAAGTACCCACTTGCAGAACTTGTCCTGTACATCCTGTAAAACATTCAAAAGTGCAAATGCCTCTGTTTTTGTGGTTGTCTCATTCTGTGAATTAAACCAAATCAATTTAAACTTTGAAGTCTTGACCATGATTTCGGTGTAACAAGCTCTAAACAACAGGTTTTAAGTTCATAAACCTTAGAACTACGTCCCAATGACCTTTATTAACATTAATGCTGTACTAACAAATTTTAAGAGTAGCTGTTCCGTAAAGACATTAGCAGGTGTATAAATAAGTGATCAAAACTTACTAAATAAGTCATAAACAAATGAATAAATAATGAATGAATGTGCAGTGAAATTTTAATGTCTGTTGATATGTGTACAAACAAATTACAAACTTCCCATGCAGTTCTATATTTAATAACATTCCTTATTAGTTTCATTGACGGTAATTGTGATCATTGTGAATTAAATGTAACTGATCAAATTTTGTGCCACAATATTTTCAGTATATAGATTGGAAGACACTGTGGTGTTGGACAGTTTTTGACTCCTTTCCTTGTATTTTGAGGAAGGTACCCATGTTAAACATTGCCAATGATCAGCACTGTACCCGTACTTCACTCACAAACACTGCAACGGCACAGTGACACTGCATACTGTGATGGCTCAGTCTAGTAATTTGATACCAGAGTAATGGGCAAAACACATTACCATCTCAATGTCCATTGAGCTATTTCATTTTCACCATGATGAACACAGGTGCACGTAACTTGATAATGACACCTGATCAGATGATGGAACTTGACCACAAAGTAATACTGAGGTCACAAATTGTTGTGCTTGTAATTAAAATGGTTTGCTACACGGCTGCCGAAGCAAAGCAGCTGCATGTATATTTGTTCATTCTAATTTCATCAAAGCATCTTTCCTCTTCGCAGCTCGATAACCATGGCAACCATTTGATCGTGTCGGATGAGTCTGCCATCAACATCCCTGCTGTAGCTGCAGCTCACGTAGTCAAGAGATACGTTGCCCAGGCCAGTGATGAACTCTCATTGGAGGTAAGAATGTAAACGTGTGTCTGATGCAATACATCATTTGTTTGATCTGATATATTTCCCTCATGGAATTATCAGTACATATGGCAATTCGTACGCATATGAGAGTTCACAATGAATGAGGGCTGCAGACATCCATTCATTCTTGATGTACACATCCATGTGTATGTGGATAGGAGATGTACTGTAGGCCAGGATAGCGTACAAGCTGCCATCACTTGATAATGACGAAGATCATGCTGTCTTGCTCTTTTTAATACAAGCAAGACAGTTTGCTTTCTGTAGTGAGTCAAAAAAAGGACATAAAAATCGTTTTTCCTTATTACCCTTCATGCTGTTTTTTCCCATAAAGATGTTTTTCCATTCATGTACTGCACATCTGTGCCTCCTCAGGTTGGTGAGTTTGTGTCTGTGATTGACATGCCTCCAGTGGAAGATACCAATTGGTGGAGGGGAAAGAAGGGTTTTGAAGTGGGGTTCTTTCCAAGTCAGTGTGTGCAAGTGATTGGTGGCAAGGTGCCCACAGCTGTCATATCAAACATGCCTAAAATGCCTAAACCAGGTAAGAATCATCATGTCCACTGAGGGACCGCTCCAACAGTTTATTTAGCTTAACCAATGATACAGCAATTTCTTGACTTTAACTGTGTTATCTAATTGCAATTCTGATTCCTTCTCGGCTTTTTGTTTCCTGAAACAATTCATTGGTTCATTCATTGGTCCATCAAGGACCCCTTCATGTTTTTGTTCCTACCTACAAATTTAGCAGTCTATTGCATCAACGGGGCCAGCCCTTCTGTTGATTGGCAGGCTATCTTAACATTGGTTAAATGTAGTAGTATGGTGAAGTCCGTAAGACCAGCGGAATAACCATTCACTTTTCGTTCAATAAAATAGTGATATCATTACAGTGATCTCCCCAGGATTTCCTGATAGAGTGGCGGCTAATTTGCATAACAATAAATGTAATTGTTATGGTAATGAGTTTCTATTGTTTACCAAAATTATAGAGTGGCGGCCACCACTCTATAATAGCTCTGGGGAGAACACTGTATTACTAGTATTTGTTCACCTATACATGCAGACAGTGTCATACACACATATGTAAAAAGAGGGGGAAATTTTTTTATCAGATTTGTTTTTCAAAACGGCAGTCACAGTAGTACAAGGTTAAAACCACACTACCAAGTGCTCAATGGGGAATAGGTGATGGGAATCGATAGCTGTCATACTGTAAGGGGATGCTCTGTCTGATTCTCTGTGTACAATTAATGAATAATGTCTCGCAATTAACCACTATACTGGTATGGGAAGAGGTTTACGGGGTGTGAAAGGTATTCACTAAAAACTACATCACTGGCTACATAACAGTGGTCACCGCTCTCTTTCTCTATTACAGCTCTGTTCCAGATTCAGCCCAAACATTTTACCCTGCCTCACGTTGTCTCTCTTCCCTGTCTTTCTTTTTTCCTCTCTTACTCTCATCTCTTTTGTTTTTCTCTCTCCATCTCTCTCTCTCCCCGTGGCAACAGACAATAATGCAGGTATGATGCGTGCCAGTGATGCCAACGTGTACTGACAATGGCTTAGTTGACGTTTTCTGCCAGCTCAAGCAGGCTTGTCTACTAACAACAAAACAACACTGTTCCGTTACATTGTGCCTCCTTTCTTCCCATGTAGGTCTCCCTCCTCCAACCCCCCCTCCCCCTGCATCTGCATTAACATGCTACAGATGAAACAAAAAAGACAACAACACTTTTCACTCACCATTTCAGAACTCCAATAGTGCAAAACTCCAATAGTGTGTATAGTACCAGATAGTATCTATCCTTTGATAATGTATTTCCATAACACAAAAAAATTGTCTAACTAGGGGGCCCCATTTCTCTTCATAGACAATGCAGAACATTTACACAGGAACTTGTATTGCAAAATGCAAGTTGGCAGTCTCGTAATGATTACAAATGTTGTTTTGTTGTGTTTTTTCCGAGTTTTCTCATGTTTTCTCATTTGCTTGTAAAAATTCATGCAGGCAGTTTGAAATTTACAAACCCAAATCAGCTGAATACAAGAGGTTTGGTCATCAGATCACCGCTATCATATTCCAGGCATAAGTTGAAAACGACGCAAGCGCTATGCACATACACTGTAGGAAATCACGCCGTAGAATCAGGACTAGAGCTGTGCCGATTTCAATAATACAGCTGCATTCATGAGATACACACAAAAGTACATGAATATATTGCCATGTATAAAATGAAACGGAGAACATGCATTTAATCAACTGAGAATGGCATTTGCAAGGTCTTACAAATATTTCTTCTGACAAAACATCATCCTGAGATGAAATGCATAATAATGTACAACCAGTAATGAGTCAAGTAAGGTTGAATGTTAGAAAGCAATGTGGAGTAAAACAAGAGCAATTTGTCTTTGTCTGTCTGTATTTAATTTGGATAATCTTCCCATCTTACTCTTGTTCCCATAGCAACCTGTGATTGTAAACATTCTGATCAGCTGTTGAGTGTACTCACACCGTATCGTATATGAGCAACAGGGTTCTCTTTGAACTCAAATAGCCACTCAGAAGAGCAAGATATATCATCTATTCTACCATTCCCCCCTCCCCCTAACATGTACAGCTCTTTTCCTGTGCACCGTCATACCCATCAGGTTCTGAATCAGTGGTATTTTACAAGTGTTGAATTACAAATGCTACAGGAAGATTAATCCATTAGAAATATCACAGCAAGTACCAGAATGACTAGGACATTGAAGTTGATAGGTCAAATGTTTTCCCTTGCAATGTGTCTATCTCCACACAAAATCTACAAATAGGATTTTACAATGTATCGGTATGTTGTACACGGTGTGTGTTATCTATCCAGTCTCCCTGTATTATCATTACGTCTCGATGTTTCCTGAAGTAATGAGATGTTACAAGTAGTGTGGGTATTGATAACACACTTCATCTACCATACATGCATATCTCAAAATTAAGAAAATTTGTGAACATCTTCCTCATGAGATAGGAATATTGCAAGGGACATTTCTAGGGACTGCCTAACTTTGGTGTTTCAATTCATACTGGTGCCTGCTTAGCCGTAGATCGCCTAAGCTTTCACTTACTAACACCGCCTGACAAAAGATTGGTTGGTATATATGGGGCTGCCTCATTACCAGCACAAGGCCTGGTTTTCGCAAAAGCTTGGGGCAAGCGACGAGAATCTGTCTGCTGCGAATAGCATAGAAGAGCGTAAATGCATGGAAACTCAGACAGAAAGAGTCCAGCTTCTGTCACACAGCGAAACTAACATTTACTTGACAAGCACCGGTGTGAGCTTGATTGTCAACAAAGCATATTGGGAAAGGTTCATTTCACTTTTGCACACCACCAAGCAGACTCTAAAATACTGCAGTCACATGCCAGGAATCTCATGAGAATTTTTTTCATAGGAAGACAGCAATTCATAGAAAAAATGACAAGTCAGTTTTGATTTCCCGTCTCACAGTTCTTCGGAAGCACGGAAAGCTGATCACGTTCTTGAGGTCATTCATGCTGGCCAGACCGGCCAAGAGACGGCTCAAACAGAGCGGCATTCTGAGGGAGAGAGTGTATGGATGTGACTTAGGTGAACATTTAATGAACTCGGAACATGACAGTAAGTACAAATCTTTAGATATTACCACACAATGTCTGCCCCCTCATCATGTTCTTATCATTTTGTGTTTCTCCTCAACATGTGCCCAGCCTTGACAATCAATGCATTTCAATAGTTTTATTCCCTATTTCATTTGGGCTTTTA
This sequence comes from Ptychodera flava, assembly GCF_041260155.1. Taxonomy (NCBI): domain Eukaryota; kingdom Metazoa; phylum Hemichordata; class Enteropneusta; family Ptychoderidae; genus Ptychodera; species Ptychodera flava. The sequence goes on from NW_027248280.1 coordinate 7,040,188, forward strand.
CATAGAATATAGCTGCACCAAAATTGTTACAAAGTTGCTAGCCACTGTACTTTGTCGGATAAACCCAGAAGGAGAATTGATCTCTGCAGGGAAAAATACTGAATCGTCTTTCTGGTTATTACATTGAAAGAAGATAAATGTTCTGTACATCAAAGAAAAGATAGTTGTTTCAACTAAAGCAAAAATGATAATTTTTACTGTAGTAAGTGATAAGCCATGTAATGGTCTGTGTTTGGTTAGTGATGTATTAAGAAGAAGCAATGTCACTGTTTACAAGGGAAGAAAGTTTTTAACAATTCACAGGTACATGATTTCACACAAAGACATGTATAGCAACACCGTAAAAGTTGCTGCAAGACTGAAGAATACTTGCATTAACTGTAGTGCAATTCAACATTGACCTAAGGGGTATGTTTGTATTTGTTCACTTTTAAAGGGCCCCTCAAACAAGTACCAGTACTCGCATGTATTCTGTCTCGTGAGTGGAATTTATCCCTGTATGCTATTTTAATGGTAAAATTTGGAATTTTTTACATTCTCATAACAATGACTCCTCCTCCTTCTGCAGTACCCCCGGTGTTGAAAATCTGCACAGATTTCATCGAGACGCATGGTATCGTAGACGGCATTTACAGGTTGTCAGGCGTTGCATCAAATATTCAGAGGCTGCGTCAAGAATTTGACAGTGAGAATGACCCTGACATGGCAGATTATATCAACGACATCCACAGTGTTAGCTCTGTCCTGAAATTATACTTTCGGTAAGTTGTGTCAGAATTTAATTATATTAAACGTGTTCTTGTAGTTTTGCTAACAGTGTCTGGAAATGGGCCTACTGAGCTAGGACCACATTTCCCATGGGCCATGATGTGATATTTTCAAAATACAATACGTTTTGAATTCAATAGTCATGATGTCATTGCTGACAATACGTTTTGAATTCAATAGTCATGATGTCATTGCTGTTTTCAAATCTGGTAGCCATAACTCATATGCTTAAATTTATTCAAGCCTGCCTTGTGCAAATTTTGAGTGAGTTCTATAGATGTGCATTTTAGTAAATTCACCAAAGTAAAGATAATGATATTGTGAAGAACAAGTTTGTATCAAGTGTGATGGTGACTGATATCAGATGATGTTGTGTACAGTTGTGATGTGGCACGACAAGTTTCTTCTGACAGCTGCTTCTTGTTTGTGCACATGCACATTTTGTTTCATGATCTGAAAACAAACTCATAGTTACAACTGTATCATTGGTGATAGTATACCAATTTACATGGAATTTGGGGTGAATAGGTTAAACTAAAAGGTATTCGGTCACCTGTTTTTTAATAGCCAATCACAGATTTTACACGGGTGGCCACTTTTTAAAAAGGGCGCCCCCACACTACCAGCCATGGCATACTTACATGTAGCAGCGTCGTCTGCATGTCCATTGACGTATCAAATATGGAGGACCGACAGCTACAGTACGGTACGGGGTAGAACGCAAGCTCAGCCCCTTTACCATATATGGAATATGCAAATTTACGGTGACCGTGGACCTTTAAGTAAAAGGTCCATTCAGGACGTGAAAAATATCAATTTGTATCACATAAGAAGGCAAGAAGGATTCCTGAATTGCTTGCATGTTTATTATGAAAATAACCTGATTCAATGTCTTTACAGTGGCCGCAAAATGACCAGATACAATTTCTGTACAATGGCCTCTAAAATAATGTAATACAATTTCCTTTGCATTTCAGTGAGCTTCCCAATCCCTTACTCACCTATCAACTGTACGATAAGTTTGCTGAAGCCATCGCGGTGGACGAAGATCGTCTCCTGAAGATCACAGACGTCATCCAGCAGCTGCCTCCCCCGCATTACAGAACGGTGGAGTACTTAATGAAACATCTGTCCAAGATGTCAACCCGCCAGGACCAAACTGGAATGCATTCCAAGAACTTGGCCATTGTTTGGGCTCCCAACTTACTCAGGTGAGGGCGCTTGATGAACAAAAACTTAATTTTTAAGTCGCATGTCAAACAGGCAGAGCATTGATGATACCTGTCTAGAATCAAGTTGCGAAGTCTCATCCATCCCCATTCACTAGTTGGTGGTCCCTTTACAAGTACAAAAGCACGTTTGTCACTCCTATCTGCAGTACATGTCAGTCAAGCTCAACAACTTATGGCATGAGACAAGCATGTTGTCTGTACAAAATCAGAACGTAGATCTCTGTCCCTAAATCACTTAATACTTATTATAAACCAACATTGGATAAGTCTTTACAGCCAGAAAGCTGATTGTTGAATGGCACAGACTTGATTGAACGTGAACAACAGCTGGACGTCTACTTGAAAGTGCTTTTGTTGCCGTACCAATCGTTCTAATTCCTTTGTCATGACATGACAGAATCTGTGAACAAGTAATTGGCACAATTCAAGTGTAAAATGAACTCGATTGTAAATAATTTGTACACAGTTACTACATTTAGTTTTGCTGAGAACACAAAGATCTGTTGACTTTCAGCTGTTGTTGATACAAAAGAGGTGAATTTAGTCTGTGCAGTCAACTGACCAGCTTTCTGGCTAGACAGACTTACCCTATTCTGGTTTACTGCCATCAGGAAATGAGTCTCTGACTTTGAAATGTGTCTTGATAGCCAAGTTTATCATTTATGCCAAACATACCTGTACAATGAGCCTGTCTCACAACATGAGTAATAGAGCTTGACCGAATTTCACTATAGACACACTTTGCATTCGACAAGTTCATCACCAGCCACTGAATTGTCTGTCTCAGATCTTGATCTGATGACTTTGTTTATTTCAAGTTGCCTTTGCTCCAAAAGTATTCCCAATGCATCCTCATTGAGATGAAATGTGAGACTGGTATTGTGCGAGGTTTTTCAGACTCTGGAGTTGAAAGCCAAAGTCAAATCACAGACAGCATTTCACTTTGGCTTTCAGTGGAGTTGTAAGTAGATCCAGTACTTGCATACAAAATGTTTTGATGAAGCTCTGTTAGTTATCATAAATAACACTGACAAAGATTGGATGCTGTCAAAAATAGTTACATCAGTCCTCACATCCAGTCTTAGAAATATTCCTTTCTAATAAATAAGCAGTGGTCTACACCTCTGCCCATGATATCTTAGAATTGTGCTTTTACGTGGTGAAAATATTTTCAGTAACTTGCTAACTTTAATGTAGAATATATAGATACAAGTAGCCTTTGCATAAACTAATGAAAATACCAACTTCCAACATTGTGTTGTCTGTCTCTCAGATAGTAACAGCAAGCACACTTGTGTCTTTGGGTTAAGGAAAGGTTTATGTTTTATTAAGTAAATACATTTTTGGGGCAAAAAAGCCATTAAGAGGTTCCATGTGCTGTCCTCGGGGAAAAAATCACAGAGGGTGTTATAGATTGGAGTGTATTGCTTTCAAATATGTTAACCGTATACCTGCATTAACCTAATGTGTTTTGTCTGTTACAATTGACCCTTTCCTTACCAAACTGAATATGTCAAATGGCTCTATTGATGTTAAACACCTTCCAGTATTCAATTACATTTTTCAAAAACAACGATCCGTATTCAGATAGCAAGTAAGCGTGTCATATATCACATCAGACTGAGCTTGTGAAAGATAGTTCGATGTGGAAGCTCATCCTGAATTTAGCAACATTTTGACTATAAATTCAGTCAGGTTGGTGCAAACTGTACCCCTTAAAGGAAAGGGTTAATTGTATATTGGTAAAGATGATATGTAAGTATTGCGTGTTCTTGTACTTTCCTTCCTACTCTGTTGTGTAAATCAACTATAAAACCTGCCAAAACCAACTGTGAATTGTTCCTAGTATTCTTAGGGACCTCACTCCACCAGTATGTAAATTACACATCCCGTCTTAAATTAGGAGTCCAAAAAAAAAAGAACTAAAAGAGATCCTTCCAATAAGCTCAGTTTGGTTTTGACAGGTTTTACCGTTTTCACAACAGTTAGCACTTTAATTTATTTTTGCTAAGATTAAACCATATTTTAATTTGCAGCAGCAGCACTAAGTGTGAGAATGTTTCTGGAAAAACTCGCATTTTCAGGGCTTATGTGCAGCATCTCGGAAGCGTTTAGGCAATTGGTCGACTGAAACTCATTGTCTTTTTAAATCATTTCCAAACAACCAATCAGCTTCTCACAGCCCTGTCTTTAGGCACCTTAAGTTTCTGTCAATAATGACATAGGCTGCTTAAGTTTCTATTTAAAAATGACATAGCCTTAGCTTCAGGCTCCTTAAGTTTCTGTTAATAATGACATAACCTCAGATTCCTTAAGTTTCTGTTAATAATGACAGTCTACCAATCAAATGTAACCTTCCGAGCTACTACATATCAGTATCGTATCCACAGTGATACACTGCGCATGGATGCATGCATGCTGATCATATTTAGATCACTTAGCACTGCACAAGCAGCTTTACAGCAGCAGTTGCTTTGTAATTTTGTTTTGCCCCAACAACTCTGCTTTGTCAGTCAGCACCAAGTGTATGCAACGTATTTGGAGAATTAAAAATGGAGCTTCCAGTGACCTTCAAAAATGCCTGATGGAATTTCCATGAGAAATCCCTCAAACCTTGTGTTAACACAAAATTAACAGAATCTCTTTTTTAAACGCCTGACTGACAACGCAGAATTTTAACATGATTTGAAAATCCTACCCCACCGTGCCATGGCATACAACAACCCTTGTGCTCCGTTCTATCCAACCCAACTCACCTACCTGCACTCAGCATGCATTATTTTCCACTCATGAAAGATGCAAATTCCTGGACGTTTCACCTATCAAGCTACTATCCACCACTGACCAACCACGTGAATTGTCACTTCATCAAACGACCACAAGAGGGCAGCAGATTCATGCTAGCATGGTGGTCTGTTCCATGCATTCCGGTCATCTCACTATTTGAGACGACCAATAATGGGGAGCATCACTGGCATGTGACGGTCACATGCCGTGGCTGTGACTAAATACCCTGACTGTTTTCTTTTCTTTCAGATCCAGACAGATAGAGACTGCTAGTATGGCATTTAAGAAAAGCAAGTATGTGAATTCAGTTAGGTTTAGAAAAGCACTATATATACATTTAGATATGGTGGAAAGTGTCAGCTAGAAGTAGTACTGCTGTATATTTTGTATTCTGATATTTGTTGTATTTTAGCGTAAAGTGTCTTTTTAGAACCTTACTAGTTCTGTAATTATGGTAACTGATATATAGTACGTAGTTTGTATATAATTAATGTAATGATTTTGAATATAATGATGTTAATCCTGTCGTAGTGGTTAACTTTACATAGTAGTGACCTCTTCAGAGTGGTTGCCTTCTGGTACACCTTTTACTGTTTACAAGTTAAAGACTCCTCAAGGCAGCAAGCTCTCTTCTGTGGTCAGTCGCGACCTGCAATTGCTCTAATGTGGAACCGCTACATTTGTATAGTGGTCAACATTTTTGACTGAGTTACATTGTGAATGATATTGAAAGTCTATCATTTTGATTGTTGGCTAATTCGAATGTAGTTTGATAAAGAAGTAGCATGATATTTGACCAAAATTAGGATAATCTTGTGTGCTATTGCAGGATTCTGTTCTAATATTCACTGTCACAAGGGTTGCACCAGCTTACCCCCGAAAGTAATGTTTCGCATGCCCCTACCTGCTTCTGTAGAGTAGACAGTTTTTTAGGTATCATGAATGACCACTACACACAGGATGGACTGTTGCATAAGCCAGTAGAGCCATCTATACTTAGTGTAGACAAAGAATTTTCCAACACCTATACTGCGTATTACTTTGAAAAGTGATTTGGCAATGGTTAACTATTAGAGGCACAGATATCCTGGTGTCACCCAATTCATTTCCTGATATGGCAGTCACCAGTTATCCCTGAAAAGCTAGCATATTTCTCAATTTTGCCAGCATAAGGTTGTAGTAAATTGTTTCATTCTTCAAACTAATCACTTACTCTATTGCTTAAATATCTTGTCCAAACTTACTACCAACATTTCTCAATTTAGAAATAGATGGTTTAATGGGTCTCTTCCAAGTAATAGGTTCAGCATGAAAATACCAATTAAAGATTGCACTCTCATTGTCTTCTTGATTAGTATTTGACGGCCCTTATTTTAATTGCAACAATCAAACCAGCCTCAAGTAATTTGAAAAGAGCCATCTTTTTAGGGTTTTTTGAAATAATTTCCATGCCCCCAAATTATGTTATTAAGAGCATAAACCAGGATTTACTGACCAATTATGCATCAAGAAGTGCATGAGGGAGCCATCTTTCAGCAAAGGTTGTACGATGCCTTTTTTTTTCAAAAGTAGTCCATTAAGTATTACTTGTATGGCACATTTTTCTACATAACAAAATTATTTTTTCACTGACATTGATCAATAGAAAAATAAAGCAGGGAAATGTATGATTTGTGTGTTCAATGAGAGAAATTCATCTAAAACATCAAAGAGGGATATTTTAATGTGAACCAGTGCTAACCATTGAAAATATGTGTTACATTTCACCATAGGTCACTGGTGATGTCAAACCATTGTTGTTGTTACAAAGGCACCTGTTGGTCAAATCCACATGTGGACACTCACTACTTTTAATCCCATCGCATTTCAGGTCACGTGAGATTGAGACTGGTCTTGCTGCGTTCATGGAGATCCGTGTCCAGTCCATCGTAGTGGAATACCTCATACGGAATGTGCATATGATATTTAGTGACAAAGTACAATCCCAGCTGGCGAACAATGAGAAAAAAGACATTTCAGGTAGTGTAAAATATTTAGGGCAATCAGATTTATAACAAGGATAGTTGAATGACTTAAATGGCTCGCTGTATTCAAAAATACCCTTAATAGACAAATGATGAAGTTGATGCTGTTATTGTTAAAACTTTGCACCCTGACTCCCTGGTACTCTATGACGTCATCGGACATTTCTGTCCGAGCCGGGTTCAAAGGGTTAAACAGATATGGACAGATACACTGTGGAATTATCTGCATAGCAAACCTTTAAATGATTAATACAGAAAGTTTGTTCTTTTCTGAAGTTGTTATTATTGTTGATTTGCGTCCATCTTTGTACAGTATGACAGAGTACTAATATCACTTCAAGGTTATTTACAGTTGGTGTGACCTACATTACCCTCTCTTTGTTATTCTGAAACCTGTGCTATCTAATTGTTATACTTTTGCCATTGTCCTAAAGGATGGCTTGGAGATAGGCATTCAGTATACATAGTTTGGAACCTTTCATGTATGATGAAAAATGCACTTACTACATGGCAAACCATCAAGTTTTGAGGGAAACATGTCATCTTAAGATTTGCTTCGCTATATATACCTTACCAGGATTGTCGACTCCAGGAATCAGAAGAGCCCGTCCAAAGTCGCTCATTCTGTCAACGCCCACAAAGTTGTTGTCCTTAGAAGAAGCAAGGGCTCGTAGCGGTGTTCAGTCGGTGCAAGAAATACCAGTGACTGACAGACAGAAGTTCATTGAAGTTGGTGGGGGTCCTGCTGCACTTCCAAAGCAATATCATACTGTCATTGACCTACCATTTGACAGGTGAGGATCAAGGAATTCACTACCATGTTCTCTCTCTCTCTCTCTCTCTCTCTCCCTCTCTCTCTCTCTCTCTCTCTCTCTTTTCTCTCTCTCTCTCTCTCTCTCTCTCTCTCCCTCCCTCTCTCTCTCTCTCTCTCTCCCCCCACTATACACACACTCTATGCCGTAATCCTCCTACCCCACTCCATTACATCATCTGCCATCCATTTCTGCATGTTTTCATTTTTGTCTGTGTCATTGCATACATGAAGATTGAATATAACTGATGAATATATCTGGCTACCCATGTGATGCCAACTCAACAAAAGATATATTCTTGTACATACATGCATTATTTAATGTAGCCTTTTTTCTGCATGCCATTGAGATGCTATCGTTTTGCACCTTCCACAACAGAAAGAAGCACTTAGCTGGGAAAAGCAAGAAATCACCAAGCGGCTGGAAGGCACTATTTCGATCAAGACCTGGTGTGGACAGTAAGCGCAAACTACAACGGAAATCCAGTGTTCAGCCAGAGAAGGATGTCAGTATCACTGAGAAGAAGAACAGCTTGCGATCAGTCCGCAGTGCAGAATCACTTGTGTCTGGCAGCGACACGTCCGATGGAGCCAACTCTCTATTCTTCCAAGGTCTCTTTACATTTCTTTTCTGAACATTTTCCATTTTCTTTTACATTTAAGGCCTAAGTCTGGCCATGAGAGGTATCAAATTTAATGACATGGAGAACAATTTTGAGGAGCTTCTAATACATGCCAGAGTTTGACTTGCATAGTAAATATAATCAAACCTACTGTGTCCAAGTGAAGGGGGCTCTTGGAGGTTGTGAAGTGTATATTTGATGTCACAATTACATTCTTTAGTTCCAGAAAAGCGTAATTTATCTTGTATGAAACGTATATCTCTTTTCTTTCCAGAAGCTGATGTTTCTCCGAGAAGAGGATCTGAGAGCTCTCTGCCAAAGGCAACATCCCACAATTCATTTTTTGAAGGAGACAGTGCACTAGCTGCCATGGCAACAAATGCCATGGCTACTCCTCCTGAAAGCATGTTTGCAAAGCCAGCGAGGAGGCCCAGGGTCCCACAGCGTCAGCGATCTCATTCAGAGAATCCACCTGTTGACATTGATGTGGAATTCGCGCTTGGAGGTGTGGAGTTGAGGAAGAAGCGCATGAGGCACTCTGATACTCCTATCCGTTCCGGAATGATCGTCCGTGATGTTGATTACCTAGCAATGAGTGGGAAGAGTGGCTCCCCATCAAAGGAGAGGAATAGAAATGGATTATGGCTTGACGGAAGCACTCAAGCACTGCCAAGGAGTAAAAGGTTGTCTGACCAATCTCCAACCAACAGCAATCGTTCATCTAGGTCTTCTCAGTCATCAAACAGTCCTGAATCTAAAAGTGAGAGACACAGGGTATCAGCGGTAGAAGTCGAGGAAACATCTAGATCCAAATCAAGACAACCCAAAGAGTCTTCTAAGAACAGAATTAGTGTGACAGTGGAGCTGCTGTCAACAACAGAACTTGACTCTGAAAGCCAGCAGAAAAGGAACTCAAAAAACATAGATGATAGTAACTCCGGAGACAATGAACAAAAAGTGCCTGTTATAACAAAAACAGAACCCAGCCATGAAACTGTCACTTTAAATGTGCGTATTCCTCCATATGTCCCTGGGCATCGTATAATTAGGTTACCAGACCAGGAAAGAGTAGCCCTTGCTACGGAAGACAATTTTCGGCTCACACCGTACAATACTTTGGAATCAAATATTTCACTGCGCAACTTTGATCAGAGCAATGATGAAGAGTTAGTCAAGACACCAACTGCCACTGACAACTCGTTCAATTTGGAAACTGTTATGTCACAATTTGATTCAATGAGGGAGAAATACCTACGACAGGGATCCGTCAGTCCAGCTCTTTCAAATAGTGATGATGGCATGCCAAGTCCTCAGCCTGACCGTGTTAGCCCAGTTTTCTTGGAGAGCTATGTGCCATCTATGTCTAACCCAACCAATGCAAGTATTGCCTTAGACTCTGACAAGACCGGGGGATCAAATTTGTCTCCTACATACGTAACAGTTTCGGTAGAGCAGCCAAATGGTGCTCAGGCATCTGAGGGTCCTATATCAATTGAAGATAATTTAACCTTCACAGAAGATAAGAATGTGCAAGAGAGACCGGTGGGTGTGAGAACTTTTCAGGAGAAACCTTCAGAGACCTATTTACTGGAGTCATCTGATCAAACCAATAGGTCAGAGTCATGTGTTAGCGAAAGGGAAGATCCAGGGTTATCATGTGTTCAATGGAATCCCCAGATTCAAAGACAGTGCAGGTGGACCACCAGAACTTTCTCACACAAACAAGTCTTGCAGAGATGTCAGTTGAAAGCGTAGATGAGCCACTTTTCAGTCAGAAGAATGTCTTAGCATCAATCTCTCTCAGCCAAGAATTTTTGAACATGACTCAGAACAAGCTCAATCGCCTCGTAGTGCGGGACCAATGTTCACCGAGGAGGACACTCCAAGCACCCAGAGTACAACGCTATCCAGTCCTCTGAGAATCCCGCCCTTTCCACTGAGTTGTAATCTATCTCCATCCCTCTCGCCAACATCTCCAACCATGTCGTCACCAAGTCCCACATCGCCGGAGTTGAAAACTCTCCACCACTGCCAAGTCCGCCGTACCTGCGTGGTTCAGGATCGTTCACCAAGAGCAGTACTTCAAGTGTCTTTACTTTTGATGAACGGCACCAGGACACAACAAGCATATTGTCCCCTTCATCCGTCATCAGCAGTGCATCATACAGCTTCCCAACAACACTGGAGATAAGTTACAAAAGTGGTAGTTCAAGCTCAGTGAGCTCCAGAAGCACCTCCAGTTCTGCTAGCCCTCGAACGCCAAGAAGCCCATCTAGTCCTGTCAGATCAATAGTCCTGTCCGGTTCTGTTTCACCTTCAAGCCCTCGGAGCCCAAATGGAAGTAGCCTAATGATGGCTGAAAAGCCTCCTTCATCTCCGAGGAGGTCACTGGGCAATCCCTCCCCTGTGAGGTGGAGGACAGGCCGTCGAAGCAGTCAGGAGCAGAGTCCAAGTCCTACTGATATTGCATATGCTGCAAGTGATGAAAGGATGAAATGTGTGGCTGAAAAAATGAGCACTCATCATGATGACCTTGCAATGTATGAGAGTCACCAAGACTCGAGGCTTGAGAGAATGACTAGTCAAAGTGACTCTGAATCAGAGCGATTGGTAGAACGACGGTCGCCATCTTACTATGAAAACATCACATCCTATGATACAGACAGGGTATTTACACAAGAGACAGATGTCGGGCAAAGCAGATTTCCTCAAGGGTCGAATCTTGAAGAGCTGTCAAAGAGACTATCTTCTGATGACATGTCTGATGACCTACCTCTTGGTGAATCACGACTTAGTGTGACGACTGTGGCATCACAGTATGACAATTTAGAGGAAGACAGCAGCCGGCATCAAGAAGACTGTGCTGCTAACTGTGACAACAGTCAGTCTACAGACTATGTGAACGTTGGTCACAATGACAGCTATTCGTCTGCAATAGAAAACAACCAAATCTCACCAACAGAGTCTGTTCTCACATAAAACAATCAAAGCGTTCTTTTTTGCCAAAAAAGATAAAAATCATTTTTTTGTAAAATGACTCAACAATGAGGCTAAAATAGGTCACAGAATTTACAATTTGGACTTTTTTTATCATTATCAAGATTAAGTGGCATTTCATAGAGAATTTCAAAGCTCAAAAAGTTGGCCTGAAATGAAAATTTTGTATACAGCATGATTTTTTCAATGTCTTTGCAACTACCATTGATTATAGACGATGTAGCTTTTGATCAAATCAATGGTTTACAAGGTATACAAGAGGTCATATCCACTTATAAGTCATAGGTCTAGGTCATTAAGTGTAATACGAAGGCCACTACAAACTGTATATAGATCAAATAGCATTGAACATATATGTGTGCATTATCTTTTTTGTCAGCATTATACTCAAAGCACTATATTTTGATCCATATTCAGTCATTTTGTTCAACATTTTGAAGTCAAACTTATATTGATTTTTTTTACCAAGCTGTTTTCTTTGAGCGAGATATTTCATTCACATTTGTGAGAGTACTGGTAGTTGTTTTGCTGAAAAGAGTATACCGGTACATGTACAGATAAATATGAGCTTATCAGCGGACAAGTGTACAAACACAAAATAAACCTAAGTTTGTGATGTATCACAACGTATACATTATATTCATGAGGTATTCTCATGATTCCTGCAACACTACCATCTCTGCTGGTTTTTCAACCCAACGAACTACTTTATGAAACTTTCAGACAATCTGACCAGTCACTTCTTTCAGTCACAAAGTTTTGGTATATACATGTAAGATAAGTAAATGTAATTCACAATACAACAGTTAGTCCCTACAAGCAACAGACAAACTGATTTTCAGTTGGTTTACTCTCAAAATGATAGGCATGTGCTGATAACTGCTCTTTGGAAGTAGGCACAGTGATGTTGCTCCTGGATAGAAAGCTGTGAGGTGGGTACCATGGGTAAACCACTCAAAGGATATCTTCCAAAGAAAAGCCCCTGTTCTATAGTGATAAGGTTCACACACTGACAAACAATGCATCATTTCCACAAATACCCAGTAATCCATAGCAGGAAAAAATAAGTGCGTATTTGTACTGTATTTGTGAAGGAATTCATATCCGAGTTCGATTTCAGACAGCGACGGTATTTCCACATTTATGTCCATACCACCATTACTCATAGCAAGTTAACATATCTTTTATCACCAAAATGATTGACACTGGCGTGGCGTGTCCAGTCGGTGTATTATACCAGTTGGGAAATGTCATGGAAAAACGCTACATCCTCATGACTAACATGTTTGAGGAGCTTTAATTGGATGAGTGGAAATAACAACGTGTAGATACTCTGCCTTTTGGACAGTGACTCCCATGAGAATTTTTTTATCATTTACAAACTGGGATCATATCACAACAAATTAGATGATGTATTTGAATTTTACAGAAAAAAAACCATCTTTCATTCTCTATGAGTCTATTATGAAATTGTGTAGTTTAGGAATAAAATTACATACTAGACACTTTAGAATCATGTGCAAATGACTTTGAGACCAAAACATTTTTTGTCTTACCAATTGTTTCGTATTGTTGCATAGATTAAGTGTTAATTGTTCTCACTATAAAAGCCGCAATAAGAGATGTAGTTAGGCAAGTGCGACAGGCCGCAGGTCCTTGTATAATGGGTTGGGATGCTCAAATATAGGTGATGACCTCAGTTAATATGGCTGCGCTTTCAAAGCCTGGTTTTGATGAGAAGGGTGATTATTTCTAGGGGATCGGTGCTAAAATGACCTCCTAGCTCATCTCATGGTAAAACTGATGTGTAAAAGGCAGACTTGAGATGCTTGTTTATATGAATTGGACAGCATATGCTTAGACGTGGGAGCAAATTGCCTTATTTTGTTATATGAAGCATTGCAAGTATACAGATGTACTGTAATTTTCTTTCAACACAAACGACCATTTGTCACGAATGTTTCATCCCATTCAGTAAAATACACATGAAAGAGGAGCGAATGAACAAGAAAGGTCTAATTTTATATTTTAATGTCAATGTAGGAATTGCTGCTTGGCAAAAAAAAGTACTGTTACTATCTGCAGTTTAATGGCAGATGGTACAACACAAAACAGTTTGATGTATTTTTGGAACTCACAAGAAGAAATTTAAGCACGTGGCTTGCCGAGCTACTTTTAGAGACAGGTCGCCCCGATTTTTGTTAATGGTAAAGGGTGCTACTAGATATCTGCAGGTGACCGCATGCAATACTGCCTCTGTAAATTTTTTTTGTTGCCTAACAATCATGATTGTTTCATCAGTACACCATTTGTGCATTGTGGATCACTCATGTGTTTGCTTTTTGTTAAGGGGGAAGTTGAGAAGAACAAATGTACTAGTTTAAAAGATTAATAAAGATACTGTAGCACAAACATTCAATGAGAATTACCGATAAGTCTGTGTAACTGTCCATCTATATATCCATACTTTGACTCACGTTTTTCCTGAGAAGTATGGGATTAGAAGTTCGAATGTCTAGTAATATAATGTGGATGAGAATGAAACATTTCTTTTGCAATTGCCCCATAGCCCTTGAACTATGGGGTAGACCCCTGAATTTGGTTGATAAGTACCATTGCAGGGAGCAAATTGCATCTTCCTGTCACATTGAACTCAGAATATAAATTTTCATGAAGAATGAACTCTCTTTTCTCATTAATATTTCATGGGAGCTATGATGAACACTGTCCATGCATATATCCGTAAGAGATGACCTCATTTGGACTTGCTTCAATGCTCAACGTGATGAAAGCTTTTGTAATTAAGCTTTTCAGAGGTAGCTTCAGGAGGCAGGACTTGATCACTGGTTCTTGCACTAGTGAGTTCTCGCATTAAAACATAAGTGTGGTGTCAATGTTCGATTTGCCCCACAGTTGGTAATACACATGGATGGCAGCCATTTGGCAGCTGAGTTAATCCCTCAAACAGGGCTCTGCTGTGCTAACGGCTGTTATAGATAACTGGCAGTGCATCGGTACGTTCTCGATACAGCAGGACCTTAACCTGCATTCATGTTTCATGAGCTGTGTGGTTGAGTCGAGTTGGAATTGTGAGAAAGACATCAAGATATCAAACCCTCTGTAGAAACTAAAATTATAAAAGACCCTGGAAGATTTCGCTGCTCAAAAAGTAGTGTATCGCGGAAATGCCACCGATTTATAACTAGGACATAATCACAATTAATTGCTGGAGCCATGGAGATAAGTGTAAAACCTCCATGCTCAAAAGTTTGTGTGTCACACATTCTGTACTAGTCACTAAGAGTGTCTCCCTTAATCCAACCAAGTGACACAATTTTGTGTGGAATATGACCAGGTCTGAGTAAGCAGTCGGGAGACGAAGTCGTCTAATACTATAAATGACTACTTTATTCTATACTAATATAATAGACAGTGGCTAATACAGTGAAGCATAACACTTGGGTGAGAGACCGTACATAGAGTCCAGTGACGTGAAGTGTCTCTGTTGGGGATGGAAAAGTCTCTGATTAAGGAAGGCGAGGTTCCCGTAGATAAAGCACTTTTGGCGGGAAAAGTGTCCTCGAGTCACGACAAAAAAGGCACATGAAGGATTAGATATATTGTCTTAGCAGATGAAATCGCTGGATGGTAAAATAAACAGTGATAGGAAGCGGTGCCTCAAAACTAAATCTTAGAAGGAATGCTATCAGAGTATCTATAGTAAGACACTGTACTAATAGTGACGTAATACAGGAATATATTTCGTAACAGATTTACGGGCAGCCGAAGTTCACCTTGACTGTTCTAATTGCAATCCTGGCTCATAGTAGAGCATTTGACAAGGCTCTTCAGCTTATAAGCAACTGCAGGTCTTATTATTATTAGATATATCATACCATCACTGCCAATATATGCATTGCCCAACAAAGACGGCACAAGGTAAAAGCATGATAACTAAAAGGAAGGGTGATTCTAATTTTTCGGCTCCTCTTATTCGGCCACCCATATTTCTTGAGGGGGATACACTTTCACTTAACTTCTAACATTCAGCCAATGGCTACATCGAGAATTTCTGCACTTCAATCAATTTAAGCGTAGGCTGTAGACAACTAGGTTCAGTGATTCGACCCTAAGCCATCAAAGTTCTGTTCAGTTGGTACGTTGGACTTTTATTTATAGGAAACCGTCGATCTTGTTGGAATAAGGGCATTACAAGAAATAGTCAAAAAGTGTAACTATCAACATGATGTAGGAAGTAGGAAAAAATCCCATATCATTTTCTGCTGGAAAGTAGAGAAATTTTCAATAGCTTATTAAGCATATCAGCGTGGACTCTTATTGAATTTAAGAGATGTGGATGTTTCTGCATAAGTGGGTGTGCTTGTGGTGGTAGTGCTTGATTGACTTTACATCCTCTAGCACCAATTGACCTAAATTGGTCCCATAATAGCTTATTCATTGCAACTACTCAGTATGAAATTCTGTGACATACCGGTATAGGTATTAACATTCCTACTGTCAGAATGAACAATGCAATTAATTCATCTGAACTAGAGAGCCCAGTGTTCTTAGCAACAGTTGCTAAACATGCCGTCATAGTGCATGGCTTTTGGCCAGATGGAATTAAATTCTTGTGATAAGAAGCACCTAAAACTACTGAGCCCTTTTAGTTTATTATAGTTAATAAAGTTTTTTCTTTAAAAGCAGGTTTTTTAAAGAGCCGTCCATGCATCAGATCTTGGGAACTTAACGTGGTCCGGATAATAAAATAATACACAACTTTCAATTTGCATACATTGATTACATAGTAATTATTATGAACATTTAACGAAAAAATCGAGCGCTTATTTTTTTCGGAACAAGACAAATTTGATCACTTCTTTTAGCAATTGCGATTATTTCATTGCATTGCCATAACAGAGCTGAATAGTGACAGAGACCTGATATGGAAATTCATACGATTGTCCATATCAGGTGTAAGACGAACAGCTCGGTCTTCCAATAATGTTATCCATTTCTGCAGCGCATGGGATACTCAGTGCACTGAGTATTTGCACATTGATTAGAAAGGTTGCGAAACACTATTTGAACATTAAAGGGATTGAAGAAAAATTGAAGTTCATCAATAAACGTACAGAAATTACACGTGGTTTATTCTCATTATTTTTTTTATCTTATATCTTTCCAATTTTTATGCACTAAAATTTTTTGATACCCGTTGAAAAAGTTTTAGATTATGACTTTATTAATCGTTCCTTTTGTTTGTAGTCATTGTTTTGCATCTGTTCTTATCCTGGTATAATACGGTGTGTACATATGTCGTAAACAAACTTTGTCAAATTGTGTTGCATTGGGTGATTTTTATACGAATGATATTTGCGCACATATGGATCGTTTAAGAATCAGTCATGAAACACTTACCATTCATACGTACAGATGCCAAACGATATGCAAAATAAATGTACCAAGTAAATATGAGGAAACAGAGAAACGTAATAAGAAAGTCCAAGATTAACCATTCACTCAAATGAAACAGCTTGCACATTAGTTCTTCCTTTTGAAATGCGAAAACTTGCCATTTAGTCGAATCTTATTAAAGACTACAAATCAGCATTGAGTGTCATTTCAGAGCTGTCCGCGAACCATAAAATGGAAGACTCTACATGAAGACTTCCAAATCAAAATATTTAAAAGGGGCCTAGTTAATATTTCATCAATCCGTTATAACTTAGTAAACGTAATTCATTGAAGAAATGTTTAAGCAATTTTTGAGGGTTTTTTTTCAAAAATTAAACCAAACGTGAGAAATGGCAACGCGCTTACAAGCTATGTATTGCCAACGCTAAGCACAAACTTTATAAAATTACATAAAGGCAGAAACATATACCAATTAACCATAATGAAGACACACTGTATAATTTAATGTGAATAAACGGATAAACAGTCCCGATGCTTTAATGACAGAATGAGGATACATGCATTGTACCTGTGTTTGGCCTTGTATCAGATATATCATTTCTTATTTCCAAATTGCATCGACAGTTTCTACATTAGATATGGTCCGTTGGTGATTTACGGTTAATTTTTATGAGTATTCTTGACGAGATCAAGTTTCATAGTTGAAATTTTTCATACCGGGATATATTATGGCTGTATTGCATTCATGTACTAGATTATTGTGTTACCAAAGGTATAATGCCTGTTGTGCGTGTTGACAATTTACTTGACAATTTTTGGCTGTCCTGTGAAATGGTCACGTACTACGAACGATAAAGGTCGCAAATGCAATGGCCGTCGTAGGATATCAAACGTTTTTTGTGAAAAATGAATTTTATTGAGCATAAAAATTTAGTTATGACCAAGAACACTACACCCACAGACACAGCGTCGACATGTCAAACACGGGGTTCTCCAACACGATTTCGGGAACGAAAAATAACGATATTTACAAACTACACATGAAAGTATATGAAAGGTCACTGGCAATGCAGCCCTAATTAAGTATATACATCCTGCGCAAAACCTTCGTATGCAATGTTAGTGGTTAAGCGATCATGAGAATCATTTGTACAAGTTGTATCGACGTGTGGGACTTGGTAAAGCTATTTACGCTTGACGTAACCCTCTAGTATCCATATATGGCTTCTAGAACGATAGGGTTGCACAAATACCGAGCTGTGTTGGTATACATGACTCGTCTGCTTGAAACAAATGTACATCCTTGCTATCAAAATTTTTCATGCAGGCTTAATTTATTCTACATAAAGCGCTACGACAAGAAGCATCATTCTGTTAAAGTGCCTTTATATAAAGTTTAGGCAATCAGAAACAGGACATGAATTTTCTGGCTTAATTTTGACTGCTCCATTCAAATGATAATTAATGTGCTGTCGTCAATAGCAACGACCCTTAGCACTTTGGGACATGGTGTATCTCTAAGCGTTACTGGTACCTGCGACACAAACAAGGCAAAATTGCTTCATCATGAATGTGCCGTGGCTGTTCCTTTATCTGGTGTGTGGCGTCGTTCTAAGGAATTCACAGAGTAGCAGAGGAGGTAGGTCCAAGCAGGAGTACTGACAAATATTACCACGTTTTAAACAATTTTGAAAATGTTGAAAAGTACGAAAATGTTTTTCCTTTTCATACGCTGCACAAGTCAACATTTCACAGTCATGCTGTTACATGATATATGACTTAATGAATAACGCATGCGATGTTTACACTAAGTAAATTGACAAAAATTGGCATTGAGGAAGATATTTAAGGAAGATATTTTCAAGATGGAATCGTTCTTACAGAGTCACAATCTCATGTGGAATTCTTGGACGTATGCCGATATCCAATAATCTGCTAGTTAAATTGGATTA
This sequence comes from Ptychodera flava, assembly GCF_041260155.1. NCBI lineage: Eukaryota > Metazoa > Hemichordata > Enteropneusta > Ptychoderidae > Ptychodera > Ptychodera flava. Next base: position 7,058,800 of record NW_027248280.1, read on the forward strand.
TCAAAGACTGACTGGAGTTACACCAAGATCCGCGACAGTTCCTCTACCATCTATATTACAGCGCCAATTCTTTACCGAGTGAATTACCCAAAGTGCACGGACAAGGCTTCGCTGTGAATTAATCTCGAAATTTCAGAACCCATTTTCTGGTCATCTAGACTTGATAAATTGGTGGTTCGTATCTTTTCTGGTCATCTAGACTTGATAAATTGGTGATTCGTATATTTAAAAATGTTATGAATTATTTATTGTTCAATGCGCTAGGTTAAAAATGCCACCTTTAAAACGGGGGTACTTTTAAACATCTTGCCAGCCTGTTTTATGTCACATTCTTCAACGTAGCTATTATAATGCAGCAATTTTGTAACCCTTCAACACGTTTGGAACCAATTTGGGATAATTGGATTTTCATATTTTTCAACTTTCTCAAAATTGTTAGGTACCCTATAACTCACAGTTGCAATATTACAAATTACACATAACAACAAGTGTGTAACTTAAAAAGAAAAGTAGATTAGGTTACACTCGCTGATTAAATCGGTATGACATCACTGTCCAATTATTCAAATAAGTTCCAATCGTGTTCTTCATACTTGTAACACGTAAGTGCATTAAACACAAAACTTAAACAAAAATTCAAAAGTTTGGAATCTGTTGAAGGTACATATGTCCTACACTGGCAGTCTTGGGATATCTGTATCAGGTATGAAAAGAACAACCAGTAAAAATGAAATGTAAATGATATGCACTACATTGTTTTTTTGTTGTTTATCAATAATCAGTTCTCTCACAAAGAAACACGGCACATTTGGAGACCTGTACTTTAGAGACTGTGTCTATCTTTTATCATAAGATGACTAATCTGTGGGAAAGTCCACCAAATAAATAAATACACACACACACACACTATATATATATATATATATATATATATATATATATATATATATATATATATATATATATATATATATATTGAAGTATATAGATGTCCTCGTGGGAAATTACAGTGCTCAATGCAAAAGCAGAGCGTTTATCTGAGGATTGCAAGATGCATGAAACTTAAGTAATAGATTTCATTACTTTGTACTTGAAGTATTCTGTTTATTTATATATATATATATATATATATATATATATATATATATATATATATATGTTGTCATGGATACGGTTTTATTGCGTACTTCTCTGATTGTAACCAGGCGTATCTTTATAAGAGTCTAGTTACACGTAATTATACGCACATAAGTTAGCACAAACGCGTACGCATATCCGCACTGTTAGAACTTTGCGGTTTATAATTAGTTTTGCGTTTCGGATAGTTCTGTCACAAATTTGAGCAATTTTAAAGTGAAATTAAATTCTTGACTTGACCAGCACCCCTTAACGTTATACAGCCATTGCATTAAGTTTGCTCATTTTCTTCCTGTTTATATTTCAAAGCATCTACTAAGTGGAGTGAGACTTAGATATTTCGTATATGTCGGGAATTCATAGCAGGCACTTCTGGTGCTGGTTAAACTCTGCAAAATATCCTGATCAATTGAAGAGTTTTAAACGCTAGCTACTTGATTGTGACATTATATGACCTTTTCGGCCCTAATCATGAGGATATGTTGAGAACATGAGCAAAATATTTTACGAAACGATATGCATGCGCAGACATGTCGTTCACACCTCACAGGCCTAAGTGGTGATGTAATACGATCTGGGTATTTTACAAGGTGACAAACACATTACATGCAATGATGGGACGAATTAAGTTACCCCTGACTAAGAATTTTTAATTTCTGGGAAAGAAAACGACGAGAACGAAGACGATATCCTATTTGGGGATAGGCATGTCTTTATAAAAACTGGGCATTAAATGGAAATCATCATTTGGGAGTCCGAATATATGGCCACGGCACGTATTGCACCTTTGTAATGAATCATTGACGACTACTTACAAAAGTAAGAAGAAGGGAAGAAGAAAAACGACCCGTCCAGTCCAAAATCAGACAACATGTAATACATGGAATGTATCACCGTTTAAAACGACTGTCTCTTCCTATATATGGTTTTATATCAATAACTTCACAAAACACTCAAGCGAGACAGAAGCACATTTTTTAATTACGTCGTTGTTTTTATGCATCATATTGTCTGCTGATTCTACTTAATATAAAATCAATTATTCATACTCAACCTCACAAGGTTTTGCATAATTAATTCTAAGAAGGAAACACAGCCGTAGACTCATGGCCATACAATATTTTGGACCATCTTACTTCCTGTCACCACTTAGCAATAAAAATAAACGAACAGGATCTGAAACGTTAGATAAATTGTATCAATAATTTCTTACTCTCTAAAATATGTGGCAAATACGGTGTTACCCAACAAACACAGCTCGTTATGTAGCTTACACAATTATGTTAATACTATATGTAAGTGAACTCTAGTCAAGACAAAATTCTCTGTTGTCAACAAATTCATCGGGCATTGCAGTCATACGGTTGGTTTGTCAGGTTCAATACAGGCGATATAGATATCACCAAGGAACTCTGCAAACAGAAATCAATACAGTGAAAAATGCAGAAGTTAAATTTTAACATAGGTCTTGAGGGTTAATGCGTGTGGCAGCTACTGGGCATGAATTGCCCTATTTAATTTTTTAACCGTAGCTAGACAGTAAAAGGCGACGAAAACGAATCAATTATGCAGGTAAGGTAAGTGTATTTCATAAAAAAACACTCATGACCCATTTGACAATTTATCAGTTTATGTTGCTGTAATGTCACACCGTCTTGAGTATGATAAGGCGTGCTAATGCTCAACCGTAGAAATATTGCAATAAGTTGCATACAATTACAAGTTTGTGTTACAGTCTTATCTTTTAAGATAATTCCTATAATTCCTAATTCCTTGCTGCGTAAATTTGTAAGACATTCCGTAACAAATGACTTTTAGATAGAATTCAGGAACATACTATGTTGCTGACTAGGCATCGAAGACAAAATCTATAAGCATAAAAAAACTGCTGTGCTAGAATTTTCGGCGGGCAATTTTGTGAGGAGTATGTAATACATGAAATGTACGGAAAATACAAAACATTGTCTTCCTATATACAATTATATATCACTCACTTCCAAAAAAAAAACCACTGAAGCGAGACAACAACACGTTGATTAATAAACTCGTTGTTTTTGTATGTTTCATATTTCCTTGTTTCAACGAACCCATCGGTAGTTCCTTACCTTGAAACTGACACACACACACACACACAAACATGTAGATATAGGTATCGCAGTCTCACGTGTATTTAAAGAGAGAGAGAGAGAGAGAGAGAGAGAGAGAGAGAGAGAGAGAGAGAGAGAGAGAGAGAGATTATGAATTTGTGTTGATAAGCTTTCATTGGAAATCTCGTGGTCAGCCAAATGAAGTTTTTCCATGTATGGCTCTGAATCCGTCATGTCTTGCACTGAAACCAAGTTCAACTAAAACATCACTGCGCTTCCTCATGTCTTTCTACGATGCGCAGTCATCGAGGATTATGAGAGTGTTTGTGTGAGTCCGGTCCTTAAATATGTACGAAGACTAGAGTATCATTCGCAGCGTCGAGGCCGACCGGAAACACAAAAGCATTACAATATTTAAATATATAATTAAGTTTTTAATTATGTTTTTTCTTGTTTATGAATGTCGGACAATGAAAACTACGTATTCAAATTTCCCGAAGTATGGTCGGGTGAAGAGATTTATGACATAGTATCCTCTTTTACCACAGTTAGTCGGTCCAGTTATAATCATGTGTAACGGTGGTTCGACCGATAACATTTCTAAACTATACACTGTACCTAAATCCAATGAATATGGCCAAAGATAATACAACCCGACAGGCATATTTAAAAATAACAAAATCATTCATCGCTCGGCCAAATAAAGCAAAGCGTGGCGAGGCGGCCCGAATATAAAATAGTGGGACCAAGCAACTGAATTTCGCCGTAGTATGCAGCCTCGCTGGCCGTGGTATTTCCTTCACCCATCTCTATGGTGAGAAACTTTCACCTCAAATACGATCTTTCTGTCGTTTTCATGTATATTTTACAGTACGTCAGATCCTTAACGAAATGGAGATTGAACTCTTTGACGATGAGGTTTTCAAAGACGCCGACAATCCATATAATCTCGTGAAATATGAACTCTTCTGTAGTGAATTTGGTATACTAAAAGCGTCTGACTTTCGAAGGAAAATTCAGGTCTCTGCTATGATTATGAATATTACACGAATCGCGACCCTATTCGACAACCTGCAGCCGTATACAACGGTTATCTGCCGATAATGTTTACCACACATATACCAATTGCAATTTTGGAAAGAAAAAATACATGCTTCCTGACAAAGACAGACCACACTATTATTTCTTCCGAAATGATGGATCAGAGGGTCAATACAATAATTTTAATAATCAGAAGGAAGAGGGTTTATCATAGAGAATAGATAACATGTTGAATACAACAGACAATATTATACAATCCGCTGGGCTGCCACATGGGCTGATGCAGTCACTACTGCAGTCACTGCTGCAGACCTCCCAAACAGAGAAGAAGCGAGAAAAAATAACTTATATCTTTGCAAGTGGTCAAGGCATATATGCAAATTAACGAGGTGCCTATATGAAACATTATACCTCCAAAATGATTCCCTGAGCCAAATTACTAGTGTCAGACTTTGAAATCACTGAAATAGCTTGTTTAATATGTGATATATAACCAATGATGTTATTTTGTTGGATGGTTGGCCGCCATATTTGATTTATGCAAATTAGACATATTTCCCCAAGGTGGATTCGAGTAAACTTTTAATATGTTGTTCTGGGTACCTCATTAAAATGCATTCTGAAGAAAAAAAATTATGTTGCAATTTGTGGTGGGTTAGGTGCCAAAATCTCGTAGATTGACTGGACTAAACATTTTGCCACCCTGTTTGATGTCACATTCTCAAATGGGGTGATAACAATACACCACGGTTTTGTCTCGTAGACCTTCACACTAGACTGGCGCCAGTAGCCTGGTTTTTCTCGGCAGCAGTTGCTGGCTGTGTGGCGAAACACAGACATGCTCGCATGACCATAAATATTTGAATCATGTTACATCCTGTTATCAGCAATTGGTAATAAGATAAACAAACATTAGCTGAAACGTGTGATTAATTTCATCCTCAATTTTTCCTTTCTGAAGCCTTTTGCAAAACTTGTGTTATCCTATCAAATACAGCTAATGTTAATACTGTGGATAAGCGAACTCTTGTCAAGACAAACCTTTCTGCCGTCAACAGATAGATATGACATTCCAGTCATACAATTCAATCTGCTTAAGTACAGGTGATATAAATATTACCAAGGAATACTATACTCTACAAATAGAGAATAATATAAAAGATAAATTAAATAATTACTGAAATCTGATTTTAATACTGGTATTGAGGGTTTTTGCGTGTATCACATAATGAGCATCAATTGCCTTTTCACAGTTACGAGAGCGCAAACTGTGACGAAAAGAGTATAGAGTGTAAACATACCAAAACAGTTCATACTATATTTACTGCCAAATTGGAGCCCTGAAGCGTCTGGGAAGACCCTGAGGGCTATAGCATCGTTATTTCTTGCTACGTAGATTTCTAAAACATTCCATTACAAATGACTTTAGATGTCAATTTACAAACAACGTTGTGTTGCTAAATAGTCGTACCATCAACGAAAAATGCTGCCGTGTCGGCATTTTTCGTCGGCTACATTTTGTTAAGGCCATGTAATAATACATCAAATATCCGAAAAATTCGAAAAATTATTAACTTCGCAAAATACTCAAGTAAGACAACAACAAGTTACTTATTGGTTTTTTTTTGTATTCAGTCCCACGTAAATCTGAGAGAGAGAAGAGAGAGAGAGAGAGAGAGAGAGAGAGAGAGAGAGAGAGAGAGAGAGAGAGAGAGAGAGAGAGAAGGACAAACAGACATACAGATAGACAGAGGGGTCAAAGTTTGCACTTTAGAGAGTATGTATGCCAAGAAGCTTTCATTGGAAAACACGTAATATGGCCAGTCAAACCAAATTAGTCCTGGCTTGTACTATTTATCGTTACGATGGGTGTGTCATGCTACCAAACGGCCTTCATATGCTTTTGTGAACTTGACTTTGAACTTCGTCGCTCATTAATCAGCATTTCAAAGGAACCAGAACTTTTTAACGTTTGAATTTCAAGATATCTTCTCATACACGTAGATGGCGCACATGTATGAAGGCTGTTGGTTAGAACATACGGCTTTGGACACTTTGTTTCATTGGTGATAACTATGACTTTGGACACTTTGTTTCATTGCTGATCACTACATCTTGTCACACTGATGATAGCAATCTGCCAAGGGTAAATGCTTTGGGTACCAGTCAACTCGCACTTTTTCCAACCCGCCCAGAACCAACTCGCCCGATTCCAACTCGCCCGATTCCAACTCGCCCGATTCCAACTCGCCCGATGCCAACTCGCCCGATACTATTGTGCAATTTTATGAGTACCTGGTACTTATAAAACGTTTTATTTCTAACAACAAAATATTTCTAACATTGAGAACCACAGGTGCGGCTTGAAATATGTGCCAACACGGAAAACTTTTTATTTGCGAATTTCACGTTTTGCAAATCTCTTGAAAAAAATAAAGTTCGTTCGGCTTCTTTACGTATAGAGATAGTTACTGCAGTTATACTGGTTCACGTCTTTAGGAACAGCAGGACCGTCTTTCACGAGTTACTGGCCCGGCATGATATGAAAATAGCTGGCCTCGGGCCATCGGGTACATGGAATCTACAACTACACCCCATCTCAAAACAACGGGCGAGTTGGCATCGGGCGAGTTGGAATCGGGCGAGTTGGTATCGGGCGAGTTGGAATCGGGCGAGTTGGTTCTGGGCGGGTTGGAAAAAGTGCGAGTTGACTGTAATTCAATGCTTTCACCCTCAGAACTTGAGAATTTACCGTTTATGTGCACAGAGAAAGTATGAAGGCGAAATATGCAAACCTAAACACAGCAGTCAGTTTAGGTCCATTTGTTGTTACAGTTGGTTCATGACATGGTACACGCTGGTGATCACTTCCTTACCGCAATTATATGCTCGTTGTAAACTTAGCAATTCTCAGCAAGAGTAAGTTACTTGAAAACTCTCAATTTTGATCTTGATGATGTCTTCGATGGGGAGTTTGAAATCTGATCTGTGCCAAGGTAATTGTCTTAAAAGTACCAGTTAGCATTCTATAATGAAAACAAAATCCTTGAATTGTTCAGTTTGACACCACAAACGAAGGAACAATTGTCACCATTATGACCATCATTGAGGTAGAATGCGCCTCGCGGACAGATATTCAGACTCTCAAACTTTTACATTCTTTTGCGATCTACCACATGTGGGGGCTCATTTTAGAGCTCTTGGATTGATGAAGTAAGAAAAGCTCTTAATTTTTTAATTTAAAAAAATCGAATGCTACATTTTCCCAATAGAGGCAACACAGGAGAGCGGCCATTTGGTGAGTATAAAATATCGGTATAAGGTAATTCGTTTCCCTAATACCAAACTTTGCGTAGTGATCCCCTGATTTTTTATTCTTGATTTGAAAAGAGAATGGATGGCATTTTCACTAAGGATAGTTACAGCAAAAGTTTAAGTCTCTTATTTTGGAGGCACATACTACCTTAGGAGGAGATTATTGTACAACTATATTTAGTATGAAATACCAGCATTATAGGGGTAATCAGGTTAAAAAGCGACTGAGATTGCGTTGTCCTCCATCAAATCCTAGTCACTTACGTAATTTTAAAATATAACTGATCAGTTGATACACATTTCCGTTCCTTCAGCAGAGATATCAACCGTTCTGTGTGAACATGAATGGGTAGAATTATCATGCAAGCCAGGAAGGATCACAGTTACTTCAGCAACTTTCGGGCGGACGCAGAGTGACATCTGTCCTGACATCTCTGCATGGAATACTGGTTGTGGCGCTAGTGATGTCTTAAAAATTGTTGCGGGGAAATGTGATGGATTCGAAACCTGTAGCTTGCAGGCCTCCATCAACGACTTCGGAGATCCTTGCCCATTCACGTTTAAATACTTGAGCTATTCCTACTATTGCTCGGATTCTCTGTCTAGTGCTGCAGGTGAGCCCTTTGTAAAATAATATGGGCGTCTTGGTGACAACCTTTTCCTTAAAAATTCGCTCCTATAAAATGTCGTCATAAAATACATGAAGGGGACTCGGAACGGATCAAATTACTCTCTAACCGGAGAAGGTCAGAAAAAGCTCCTGTTCGTAGTATTTTACATCGTTAACGCTGCTTCCTGCGTACTGTTACTTAAATTTCTAATAATATTATTTACTTGCAATCCTTGGCGCAAGTCAGTGCACGAGTATATTTAGGGCATTCAGACGTCGACTTGCTTGTGTAAGATTATTTTATTTGAAAGTCTTCACGATCAAGTATATACTAGTAGATAAAATAGAAAGATCCATGTTTTACAGGATTTATATATCCCCCACGACCAAATGCCTGGCAATTTTAATCCTTAAACTTTTCCTCTTTTCCGACGCCTGACATCAATCTTTAACATTTCATCGCAATGTGAATCTCACGCTGACGTCGTTAAGCATTCGATGTTCGTGATTATGATCAAATACGAATAACACATATTCAAAATTGTCTTTGTATACATCATCTACTTTCTTCTTTTTAAATGTACAATGTGTGAGTCAGCAAAGTTTACATGAAAAAAGGAACGTGAGAAGACTTACATGTACTTTCAAAAGGCTGCCGCCGTTTTCTTTCGACACAGCTTGATATAGTGTAGAGCAGCCCTCCAATTTCATATTTTATTCTAGTGCCTACAACAACGACAAAAATTCTGTCGACGGCAACAGAAATGAGTACGATGGAACTCTCCACAACAAGCTCTAGAAGGTTAACTCTGAGTAAGTGTTTACACTTTCTCTATATTATTTGAGAATTGTTTACTCCGAACTCTGAACGCCAGGTTTTCAAAATGCAGGTCTTTACGATGTCTTTGCATTTTGTATGCACAGATTGTCTCGCTCAAGCGTCTGTCATCGATTGTGTAAACTCCTTTATTTTATTCGGCATGTCTATAGGTGGTGAAAACGTCGAAACGACGACCGATCTGCAGACTCCAAGTAATACACCAGGGCCTAAGACGATATCAGAGGTAAATACAGTGAAGAGAAACACTTGTCTTGTATATCGACGAATTTTAGTTCTGTAAGCTAGCGAAGCTTTCGGCGTCACAAGTCTGTGTACACTACAGTACGACAAATCTTCACTATCATTATCTAGACTCATACACCAAAACATGTCCGTCTATAAATAATAGCTTGGGCTTCGTCAATGAACAAGTCGTATTGAAATAACAACACCGACTGCGACACTTTTTATTAGGGCATAGGTGACGAAGTGTAGCGCATATGTCGGTGGTTGATAGGTTGCATGATATAATCTCCTGTCGCGGAATAATGATTTGACATTTTTGACAGTTCGGTAATCTATACTGCCCTCTTGACCATTTTTTCAAGTCTGAAACAACATATCGGTCTTCTTACTTACGATTCTGCTTTTTTGACCTTTACACTTTTACCACACATCACTGACACATTTTTTATGTCCTTATATTATAACTAACATCACTGTTTCTCATTGTTGACGTTTCTTTTCAAAATTTATGCTGTCTCTAGAGCATCCAAAAAATCAATGATTCCATCCTGCAAGCCATGGAGCAAAACTCAACCCTGAACGAGAGCATCGCATTGACTGAAGGTTTGTTTGCTTTGGGTTTTATTGTTTACTAATTTGTTGTTGTTGTTGGTAAAACTATTTCTAATAAAGTTTAGTTAAATCTGCGACCGATCTACAGTCGTGACTTCGTACGAATTCTCAAAATTCTGATGTGATTCAAATTTTACAAAATCCCATGTGCCGGGTATATTTGTAATTCATCAGTGTCTAAATTATTGTCATCTTTGAGAGAATTCTTGAATTTTAAATAAAGTACCTCATGTGTTTTACAGGAATACTCAACGACATACAAGAAATGGTAGACGACATTTTGACAAATGTCACAGAATATCGCGATTTGGAGACACGAGGACACTTCACCCAAACACTCGTGAAGATATCGGACAGTCTTGGAATGTTCATACTTCAAAAGATCAGTAACGACAGTGGTGCTGTTGTTCTTGAGACCAATTCACTTGTTTTGAATTTGGAAAAGGGCCCTTTACAGAACTTGTGCGATACTGCTTTGATGGTTGACAGCTACACCGGATTCGAAATCCCCCCGGCAAAGAATGTTTTTCCAAATTGGGATGAAAACGTAATTGCTAACAGAGTGGTAAGTGACTATAAAAAAGTAAACAACATTATTAATAAGAAGTGTTTTTAGTGGCATAAATTCTACTTCTGCTTATTTTCCCAAAGCATCAGACAAACATTTTTGCACGTTTTTCCAAAACTTGAAAGTTAGAAATTATAAAGTAACGCCCGTAAAATTGAATAAACATCACCTCGTTGTTAAGATATAGTTGGTAAAGCTATCCGAATTTAGAATTTCTGACCAATTTCAAAGTAACGCGCATGTCAATTAAGGAAACGATTCTTTTAAAATTTCTGCGTTGGTCTGAGATGGCCTCTTAGATTTTATCTGCATTACTTTCGTGATTATTTGTGAGAAATCATTCTTTTGTCAAAGTTAAATGATGAATTTACACACTTGTTTTCATATTTTACTAAATTACCATTATAACTACATCTTTGGCTTTATTGCTAATAATTCCCATTGATTATTCAATAACTCATGATATGTAATGGCGAAGTATTTCTTTCTCCAGATGTTTTGCCTAAAAGCCGATATTCACCAAATATTAAACATGACAGACCAATTTACAACAGATATATTAACCGTGATGTTTAAGGATGAAACAGGTGAAGACATTCAAGGTATGTTTGGCGTCCAAATATTAAACTGCTTCACAATTTTTGTCATCATTTAAGGATATACGATCGGAAAAAGTAAAAGTAATGTCAATTTTTTCAAATGAGTTTTTTGAATACCTACATATGAGATTAGTCCAAAACTTGGAAAAAAAGATGGGGTCACCCTGCTGGTTTTTCACAAAATAACTAAAAATCAATAAAACAGGTCATCATTTTCATATTTATATCATGATTGCATTTTTCACGTTTACACTGTAAAAGAATAAAGAAATTATAAACTTAAGCTACTTTGAAGATTTTACTTACATTAAAACTGAGTTATAAAGTCATGATATTTATTTTTTAACCAAAATTGCAACAAATATGCCCCAAATTTTAGACATGGGAGAGGGTAATTTATTAATTATTGACAGCTTCTACTAATGTCAATTTTCTCAAACAAATAATAGCTCTTTTATGAATTTTTCAAAACCCACATTTTGTTTAGTAGGTCACCGAGCTGGATTTTTCATAATTTTGCAAAATCTAACTAGGATTTATAGGTTCTGGCGATAAACCATGCTCTCCCGGATTCGTCCCCCGAGGGCGCCCTTCAGATGCTGCTGACCTGCAGTGGCTACCTGCAGTGGCCATGTCCAGGCATGGTCATGATTCAAGCCTTCCTGTAAACTTTAATGAGATGGAAATGACAGAACAAAGCAAAGACTTTAGGTTCTTCTACTTTTTAGAGTCTGTATATTAATAAAGCACACAAAAGAATCACGTAATATTTATTGCCTTGACGCTTATTGGTGGGGATTAGGCTGACTTCGCTGCAGGCTAAGTTTTCACACGCTACGTGGAGCCAGGAGCCGAGGCCGTGAACTTGGCGTTTCCCCAATACACGATGACAATCGTAAAGGCAAGCCCACAACTGACACAAGTGTCAAGATTTTCGGCTAGTACACTGAAATCGACAATGCGACGGCCATTCTTCCATTCTCCGGTAGGTCTACTAGCGACACTGTCATTGGGATTATAAACACTATACCTCATATTGTATAGCGAATCAGACGTCACACTTCTGACTTACGCTTTACAGGCTACGGCCATATTGCATTTTTATCTCTTTGCTGAATTCTCGTACCTTCCAGCGTGTTTTGAGGGTACGCTGAACATTTTCTCGTCGCGACTTTCCTTCACCTGCAGACGACATTTTGTTCAACGCAAAAACGTTCGGAACGTCACTATGCGCGCGTGGTTACTATGGATACATTTATGCGCGGAAATCGGCGCAGTACGCTAATATTTTCCCGATCGTACATCCTTAATAGACTAGCTATAACTGTTCGTTTGAATCAATATCATGTGGGATAAAACAACGTTTTCAGTTGAACTTGTACTCAGAATGACGGCATTTCAAAAACCTAGACATAACGTTGTAGGACCAAACTAATAACATTGTTTCTAGACGTTTGAAGCCTTTCTTTGATTTTCCTAGTCAGAGCATTGTACCGATATTAGCTAGCGTAATCAAAATGACAAAGAACCAAACATACAGTCAGTACCTCTCTAGTTTAAATGCCTGTAAATTGCTTGTACGGTATGAAAACTTCAAACAAAAGCGATATTTGGTTCTTATTATTATCTTTGATGCTACCTTTTCACCTGACAAAGACCGATCCAAGTCCACGGTATTACAAAACATCTGTTCCAGCGATGTTAGCATCGCACACAAAACCTGCATCTTTTAGAATTCTTTCAATTTGCTGCCTAGCAGAACAAGATGTATTTCGTTTTACAGCGCGAGGTAGAGAATAATTTGTCATAAGTCGATCATTCCTTCAAATCCTGTGTCGTTGCAAAGTTTTGCCTGAAATTGCTTGACATTTCCACCAGGAAATTAAGAAGTAAAACATCATCTTAATAGTTTACATTGTTGAATGCATGTCATTAACATGGAGTGAGAAAAATAAGGGTCCTAGTATGGACCCCTGAAAAACACATCGACGAATTAATCATTTTCTTCCATAGCCTGAGTTTTACTGAATAAATATGTCTTGAACAGTATCGCCGATATTTATTTTCTGACTCAGGAATCACATTGATATAGCAACATGACAACGATCAACATATCGAATGCCTCTCTTAAATCTATCAGAACCATACCAATGAACTCCCCGTTATCAATTTTGGATCTGACGTAATCACTGTGGTGGATCAGACAGGTTTCTATTGAACATATATACCAGACAAAGCTATAAATAAGTAAAAAGACCATTGTGTAATCAATAAAATGTGCTCTTATGTGCTTTGACGAAATATAATAATGTGGAACACAAAAGTTCTAGGGTATGGACCTTCTCTCTTCGCGTAGTCGAAAATCAATATGGCGTACCGAAACCAACTTCAACAACCGTCAGTAAGATGGCAGAGGTCATAATGAAATGCTCTGTAATCAAAATGATTTTGGAAGCTGTCAAATTCAGTAAGTCACGCTAACATATCGTCGATTTCAGTACGAAATGCCACTCAACCTGCGGGAGTTTGGCTCGGCAATCGTCAAACACCGTTGAATAAAGCCTCGGTGACAGGGCAGTATATTGAAGCAGACACGGTGACGCATTATATTTTTGAAATTATGGTAAGAACTTACGATTTTAACATTTTAAGTTATACGTCAGTATACATCTTACTGGATATTTGAGCTATATTCAGCAGCCTGCAGTCTGTCATACACTACCGACATCTCTACCAGTCCTGGGACTCTCTTGGTTATCTACTCTGACCTGTAACATCCTGCATTACTCTCTATGTGTGTCTTCATATCTACTTACATTATAAAAGTATCTAGTAGTACACTTCATAGAGATATTCTAACCTTCATCCTTTACATTTAGGTATATACATATTCTCGTGACTTTCAGGCGTTCAGACCCCTCCACGCCATTCAGATAATATTGGAAACGCATGAACCTGTCTTTGAGAATACTACAGCGTATGTGTCGACTGAGTTACCTGGCAACGGTAGCAGCAATGGAAGTTTTATTTTGTCGACGTCATTTTCAATGGCAGCACTTCTAATATCTTCCTTCCGGAACAGAGTATAACCAAAACAGGGAGTTATTATGTCATGTTTGACCTGAAATACAGTAAGTGTCATAACAGCGGGCGTCAATTTCAAGTAGTTTGCAGTCACCGACGATAAAGGCACAAAGGTTACTCTGTCTGATACTAGTTTTGATGTATGTGAGATATTCCGATATTCTACAGAAGTTGCCAACGTTGATTGTATAGGAGAGTTAAGATTGTCATAACCGTAGGGCTTCCCGCGATGTACAAGGATCCAGAAAAAACCCGTCTCGCCAAATCCTCATATGTTACTTCATCCATCTCGTGATGTATCTTCGGCCACGTAAAGTGACATCAATTTCGTATATTTCCAAGCGTTACTTTCAAGTTTTTAAAATTCTCTTCCTACCTGTATGGCGGTATATCATGTTGTTTGCGGATATTAGTTTTGGCTGTCTGAGTGAATCCCGCTGCTAGAAGAGGAATTTGCACAATCATTCGAAAACACGCACCTAAACCGCGACTACATGTAGCCAACCATAGGCCGTGCTATGCTTTTTGCATCTTTGCTGTCAAGCTACGCGTTGTCAGTCTGAAGTTTGAGTTTCCTTGCCTATATCAAACAGGCAAGCCCAATAAATAAACTATTTGGTGATACTCTTTTCATCGGACGAAATTATCGTCTGACCATTTCCTGCGTGCATTCTATGGAAAGCTTTATACCATCTCTTTTTTTATCACGTGAATTTCGACTTTCCTGAACTTTGAAAAGAAAATACGTTGATATACAATAATTATGGTTTTTATAATATTTCAACTCGTTTTGAAGCTCGCGGAACTTGTTAATGTTCCTAATCTGTATAATACTCCCTCCATCGCTGACATCTAATGTCAACAATATGGCTTTTTCTCTGTCAATCGGGGAAGATTGCTGTTTGTGTCACCCAATACCCTTTGACATTCACTCGGATAAAGGTCAATGCTGTTTGAAGCTAATACTAATACTAACGCTAACCATATTCTAAATGTCCCAATTCAAATCGATCCATTACACAGAGTTACTAAAACAATCTTTCACTGGTCATGTTTAGTTCGTCTTGTGTTCTAATTTCAGATCATGGAGTCGAGTTTTACGTGTCAACGACCTTACACAAATGTAGTTATTCTCTTGACGACACCTTATCCTGGCACAGCAGTGGTTGCAAGGTTTGTATATCTTATTCTGACGTTGTGCACGTCGACTACTGTAGCTTAACCCAACGGCTGAATAAAAGGTAAAAATATGACATCGAAGCAGGTGAAATTATCATCAAAAAAAGTTTGTCATATTTACGAATCCATTCTCATTACATAAATATGCACATGTTAACGTTAACTTGTTTGTCTGGGTGTTCAACAGTATTTAAGGGTGTCATGCATCACTAACGTCAAAACGCAGTACGAATACCATTCTGGCGATGTACAAATTATTCTGTTGTTGGCCTTTTGCTTTATGATCTAATATAATCAGTTTTTTTATGATTTATCACTCAGACGTTCACGCAAGAATCAATCCTGTTGAATGACACTGGCGTTACAGAAACACTATAGGATATTATGTACATCTGGGTGTTTTGTGTCATGATTTGTTATTATCATATACCTCGAGCCACGTTCTGTAACGCTATGGGAAAAGACGCCCTCACATTTGTGTAATAAGTTGCCGTATCACGCCCAGGCACACTTTGCCCAAATATGGGCAAGCGCGTGCATTTCAGAACTAGCTTCATTCTGGTTACTACGCGCGTTGTTATCAGCAAACGTTCCATTCGTAAACAAAGCCAGCGCGAGATTTGAACGTCTCATCCGTCCTGATCGTACGGGCGATAGTGAAATTAGTGAAATCGGTTGACATTTCTAAGGGTTTCCTATTAAAATCCAGTGTTAACTAAGCATGCTATGATGTCTGCGTTTTTGAAAGATTTGAAAGTGAACTGATTATAAATACATGTAGTGCAATTATGCGACAGATAAGCTAAACCTAGCCGTCGCCAATCGCGCAGCTTCATGTACACGGTCCTTTCATCGCAAAATCGTCATAAAATTGAAGGCGCAATATTTCTTTCAATCGAGCTTTTTACTGATGATCGCATCTCCCTGCCGGTGCGATGAAATTTTCCATGGGTTACACCACGCCGTTCTTCCTACATCTCTGTTTATGCCTCATTCTTTGTCGTACATTGCTTTCTACAATTTCTACAGGTAAACAAATGAGGTCATTATGTATATCAATACTTGACGGAATACGACGATCGCTTTAATGTTAATCGCTTTAATGATTTAATGTTTCATTACGGAAGGTTTAGGCTAACATTTAAGTCTTTCAATGTCGAGACGTGCACTGTACTATCTTGCAAGGTTTCAATCCGGTAAAATGATTTAAATGAAGAGTTATAGATATTACAGAATCTTCTTAGACTTACGTACACTGTCCTATGTATGCAAGTTGAGTTGTGAGATAATGTGATTGTAAATCGCCAACAGACTACTAATGTTATTGATTTGTTCATAAATATTAGTCGAAAGTCACTTCTATGACCAAACTGCATTGGTTATGTTTAACCAGACAAGTAGAACATACATTGTACTATTACATAAAATTGCATATTAATATGTGTTGTTATGTGATCCCTTATTACCATATTGTAATGAGTTTTCCACGCCCAGCGCCATTACGCAGAAATAATCTGATTGACTTTAATGTATGTTTATTACACAATGATTACGACCTATGGTGTAAAGATTTTTCTTATGTGCTCCAGTATACAATTTATCATATATGCCATGTCGCCGTCATTTTTGTCACATATAACAACTCCGTTCTTCTATTAATGCATGTACATTCCCTTTCAGGTATCTCCGAAGTCCAACGTCAATTCCACTTTATGTTTGTGCAAGAATCTGAGAAGTTCAACATTTGCTGAAGTTTGATTTTGAACGGCTAAATAACCCAAGTATGTCAAAATGGTTGAAGTTGACGCTTAAAGATCGGGAATAATGTGCGTTCAGGAGGAGTTAGTAGTTTCTCTACATATTACAGGTGAAACGTCCGCTGTAATATTTTACGTGAAAGTTTTATGTATTACGAAGCCGACGATTTAGTCTTTTGCGGAAGTCGGGTTTATTTCAGAGTTCATATTCCTACGAGTCAGCAATTAAAAACATATGATGTGGAATATTAAATACCCCTTTGAACCCCAAAAATGTTTAACTTTGTCGTGCACATGTCGACAAACAACTCTAAAAACGTGGCCGTGGATTACATGAAAACGTCGTTTTAGTGTTAACTGTTCACAGAGAAGAGTTGAAAACTCCATGTCAGCGGTTACATTTCTTAACGATCGGTTGACGCTTAGTGGCGCCACGGATTTTTCTCCATTTATCTCTTCTGACAAATTTCTTGCAATCTGCCACTATACACAATTTTACTGAGTTTGCAGTGATATCAGTATAAGATTTCTCATGATCAACCTTCTTCATGGCTGATATCCATCAGTCGTTGTTAAGCTGTCACCATTCCTAGAACATCCTCGTTAATGAATGTCTTACATTGGCATACTATAGGTCTTTACTAACATAGCCCTTGAAAACTACGTACTCACGACACACGGCTCGAATTTGAATGCGTGCATGGCAATATGCATATTTTCTTTCTTTTGACCAGTAATTTTAATTTAAAAGGTTGCACATTTCATATGTAACTCAATTCGTGTTCTGCTAAATGTGATTGTTAGAATATGGCTGATAAAAAAAAGTATCGGAGCAGATATGCACTGACGACCGAAAATGCAGAGACCTCTACATGTAAAATAGAAGATTAGAAAAATACGGTGCTTCGATGTCAAATAATACTTCGAAGATATAATGTCAAGCAATATATTTAGCATTAAAGCACTTGAAAGCAATTCGGTTAGAATATAAATATGATGGTAAAAGTGGCACCTTCTATCTAATTAGTGACTTTGCTTGAAGAGCAGTCGTAAGTTAGGTAAGAAAGAAGTGTAAATTTATGCAAATGTATGCAAATAATCCGATTTTCTGACCTTCCTTTCTCCCAATTTCAAGATTTCCAAAGAATACTCAACTTTGGCTGAGTCAATATTTTGAAATTTTCACAATCATGTTTTTAAAATACTATTTAAGAAAACGACTATTTCTTTAGCAATAAAGCTCTTACTTTTCTAAAATGCGATATTTTAATTTTGCTTATCATGATTTTAATCACTTTTTTGAGTGTCAGTCTTTCAACCCCTGGCATTTTAGAATCACGATAGAAAATGCAAAAGAAAATAGTCGTTTTCTCTACATATCATCTTGGTGCAATTGTGACTATAACTTGCTCTGTAATCTTTTTAAAATTCAACCTTTGTTCTTACGTAGGAAACTATTTGATTGTATGTTTGTGCGTAAATGCCTTTTATCTTCTTATGACTCTACAGATTGTATAGGTTTTTATGGTCTATGCGTACCTAGATACTCTGCTAGACATAGACCTCTATTACACATCCCTTATTGTAGAGTTGATGTTACAAAAAATGGCCTGATTGGACATACGTCACGACTTTTTAATGATCTGATTGATAAGGTTTGCGATGTCGATGTTTTTGAAGAATCTCATTCAACTTTTAAAAGACATGTTAATTTGTTTTTGTCATTGTTTGATTTTTAGAGTACTTTTTTGTTGTTTAAATTTTAGTGTATTTTATCCTTTTTTATTTTCTTGTCTGTAAGTGGCTGCCTGATGGCGCTGTTGATGAGCAAATAAAATAAAATAAAATAAAAAAAACAAAACATATATTAATATTACAGGTGAAATATTCCGTTTCAGAAAATACTATGAAGATTTTAACTTAAATTAATTTTTATCATTTAATACCAAAATTGAGGTTTCTACCCAATATATATATACCACTTCATTCTTGAAGTAAAATTGTTACTTCTTTTCTAAACTTCAGATTCCCTGCTTTTTGAAAATGTATAGTATGAGGGGGATTCCTTGTCGTCTTTGATGAGAAATGTATATTTCTTTAATTGAAAGAAAAACTTTGGTTTTTTTTGCGCTTAAGGAAAGAAAAACTGCGTTTGTTACGCGCATAATGAACAAAGGGACCTGCAGGCCATGTGATGTGTTCTGCGATGACAATTAAACAATAACAAAAGACTTAGAGTCATGTAAACGAACATTTAATTGTCCCTGTGAAAGCGGAAAGAAATATTATACAGAAATATTTAAATATTCCTTTTCCAAAACACGTTCTTAGAATTAGTTATTTGCCTCAGGCCTATTACACAGTAAAATAAATTACACACACTTCCCTTTGATTTGTATCATTGATGGTTACTTTATAAAGCATTTTGTCGACTTTAGGTCTGCAGTATAAGCTAGGCAAGTCATTCTAATGAGTCTTAATTTTGCTATAATTATTGTAAGTCATAAATTAGTGACTAGCCAAAATAGCGGTTTTAAAATTTGCACAAAATTTATGGTCTGTAAGAAGAGAAGATGGCAGTACCAGGTACACAGAGTTCATTTATCATATAATCAAAATAGTATCTCTTGTAGACAAATGCAATGTTCTTAGTGGCTTTATAAGCAAAAACAAAGAATATGTGTTATAGATTTCAATCTAACTTTTACCGGCATCCGGATTTTTAAAAAATACATGGTTCATCTGGGGATATTGTTTAAATCGACCAATATTAAGACAATATTCAGAATCGATCCCATATTAACCCGATTGGAACTAACTTGAGAGAATACGATTTTTTGATTGCTAAAATTTATTAAAAGTGTTAGGTGCCCTTTAGCTGGAAGTAGTAATATTTCAAATCACCCATAAAAACAAGCAATAAAAGAAAAGTGGATAAGCTTCAATTTGCCGATAAATCTAACACTACTACAATATAAAATTATCCAAAATTAGTTCCAATTAAGTTTCTTCTGAATATTGATACAAGATTATTTTTCAAAGGTGTTATACTGTAAGGTTTTTCTTCGTTGTCTATTGACCACAAATAAAGATTTATACCTTAATTGTCTCATCTGTGTCTGCTGGTTTCTATACTTTATAGCGTATGTCAAAACATGGACAAGATAAACTCTGACTTCGGGTGATATTTATAAAGACATGAGGTATATATATATATACAGTATATATATATATATATATATATATATATATATATATATATATATATATATATATATATATATATATATATATACTGTATTTTGATCAAAATTATTTTTTCCAAAAGATTTGTTTATTTTTTTCATTAATTAGTTAAACCAAGATTATAATGCCGGTTTTGCTCTTTCGATTCCCTGTTATCATTACAAGCCAAGTATATTGGGTGAGATAAAAGTGTAAATGTAAATGTTAACTTATTTATGCAAATATCGCGATTTCCTAGCTTCTTTTTACTGCCATGTTAAACAGTCCATAAAAACTTGGACTCCACTCTGGCTAGGTCAACCTTATGTAATTTTCACATAGTTTCCCTTAAATTTAATATAGAAACGACAATATTCAAATATGATTATCACTATTTCAACCCCGGCAAATATTTATTAGATTGAAAATACAAAGCAAAATTGTCGGCTTTTCTCCATATAGTCTACTGTTAAATGAAATGTTATCTTAATTTATGGTTAATATTAAAAACGGTCGTTTTCTACTCAAAACACGAAAACTTTTATACTTGAGTAAATTACTGCTACGATACTTAACTAAAGATGCTTTGCCGTTTGATCATTTATAGTATGAGGGGAATTTTATATCATCTGTGATAAGAAATAAATATTAGGGCTTTGAAAAAGGTGTCTTGATTAAGTGCAACGCCAACAAAGGCACTACATTTGTAAGTTTCGTTATACAACAGGAACATTACTCTTACACGGTGTCAGATATAAAGATATCAAAGAAAATATTCATCTGCTACGAACAAAAAGCAGAAAATAAAAGAAAAGCAGCGTTTCGATGTCAATGGATACTAAGACTTACTTTACGTCAAGCAGTATTGGTATCACAATTAAACAATTTACTCGAGTTGAATATAAATATCATCTGATGTGCGTAGAAATAACAATTTACTTTTTAATGATTGAATGCATCCAATACAATAAGGTGTAGCACAATGAAATGGGTAAACAATAAGAATTAAACGTCAATACCTGGTGTGAGGAAAAACGAATTATGTCTTTTCATGTAAGTGCTTGCCTGTGATGTAGCACTGTATGCACCTCTTAATGAATATCTTAGATTGTTACATTTCATTAACTTCAAATAAATATAATATGTTAATGTTTACGTGATGATAAGGTCATTTTCGCCTCATGACTACTTCAATTAAACGATTGTAGTCGGTCATGCCTAATTACTGCCCCTAGATTATTTTTACACTAAAATTTGTGTGTCAATAAATACTCTCCAGAACACGTCTAGTTATAACCAATGGGGTGCAAGGACAGTTTGATAATTCGTTGGCGTATCTCTCTATCTTATGATTGAAATTCCTGACTTTGTCTCCAAACTACTGACTTTGACCCTCGACCTCAACCAATTGCGTTCATCCATCTCTCTCTCTCTCTCTCTCTCTCTCTCTCTCTCTCTCTCTCTCTCTCTCTCTTTCTCTCTCTCTCTCTCTCTCTCTCTCTCTCTCTCTCTCTCTCTCTCTCTCTCTCTCTCTCTCTCTCTCAGGCTATGCTTGAGATTTTTAGATGTCGTGCGGTACCGAACTGCATAAATACGAAATTTTATCGATTCGCATCACAAGATTGTAACTCCACGTAGAAACTGCTTAAAATGTTTTAATATTATTACATTATCACCCATACAATCGTACATCACAATCCAAGAAATGTTCTTGCACGAACATCTCAACATAATCCACTCATTTTAGACAAAAGCAGTTTCTTTTCTGTCATAATAAGGCCGACAACCTCTGTTGCTCACAGCAATAGTGTGTTAACTTTTAAAATGAAAATGTTTTTAAAATGTTCGGGAGATTGCTTCAAAATGCTGTAGAACCATTACCGACATTATACTCTGATAGTTCTATATTGATATTGATTGATCATCCAATTGATACTTAATGTGCTGTTACCAATGGCAACGACCATGCATCACTTGAAATAGTGTTAACCAATGGTGTCACTTCCATATCAATATTAAATTTCGGCTGTTACATAGTTCTGAGTCTTGGTGTAATTTCCAAAGCTGTCAAGAATTTATATAACTTTTTCTGAGTTTGACGTCATTGCCAATACAGGCAAGAATTAAAGTTTGACGACGCAGAAACATAGAAACATAGAAACATAGAAACATAGATACATAGATACATAGATAATACATACATACATACATACATACATACATACATACATACATACATACATACATACATACATACATACATACATACATACATACATACATACATACATACATACATACATACATACATACATACATACATACATACATACATACATACATACATACATACATACATACATACATACATACATACATACAGAAATACAGAAATACAGAAATACAGAAATGCATGCATGTATGCATATACATATCACTGGACATTGATATATGTTAAGTATATTTAAGTACATTGATGTATATGGAACCCAAAATTAGTTGCATACGTTAGCATATCTCTGTATGTGGAACATAACAACACGTCGATGTACATAGCGTATATCTATGCAGAACAAAAGTATACGCAGTGCAGATATTTGCATATCAAGTCTACACTGTATTTGTTCATTTTATTAGTATTCGTACGTGTATACTAAACGTATTTTACAAATGTAGAGAGTCGGTATATGAGTGTATATTGTTGAAAATCAAGCTTTTGCTAATATATATATATATATATATATATATATATATATATATATATATATATATATATTATATATTATATATGTGTGTGCTTACTTCCACCTCACTGATAATACCTTCATGATGCGCTTCACTAACGACATGCAATAAGAATATGAAAACAGCACAACATTGTCCATGTTTATTTCTTTAAAAGACAAAGGCCAGATGTTTGATGTCTCGTGGTTAATTATTGAAAAAGCATCGAATTGACCTGACATAAGCAAGCGATGTAATATTTGAATGTTTATCAGATAAGCGACATATAATCAATGCTGACAAATCCACACTGTTAAACAAACGCTCTGAATGGGTTTCAAAATGTCGCCACCAAAACAAATGTTATTTATCAAATTTAATACCACCTAGGAATATAATTGTACATCCTAATCATAACAATGAGAGTGTTGAGCCAGATATTGTTTAAGTTCTCTCTGAAGGTTGCTGGATGGATGAGACCTTATTAGCAGAAACTATTACTTTGTTCTTGAAGTAACCTTTCCTGTTTATTCGACTATACCTGATCGTCATACGTAGGAGAGGGGTGGCAAGTTTGCTTTCACACCAAATGTTTTCATGCCAACACGTCAACAGAGCTAGATGTCGCAAACGTTACGTCACTGTCACGCTACACACCTTTTAACATTTCGGAGATTGACGGTGCTGTGAGACCTCAATTTTTGATCACGAAAATGAAAAAAAAACTAAAATGTAAAAGAACAGCAATAAAACTAAGAACAGCAATAAAACTAAAAATAGATAGTAACACATTTACATACCATCATAAGTTCTTAATTTCATTTAGGTCGGCAACATCGCATCGTAGGCGGAGGCCATTATGTTTGTTTAAACTTTTTACTTTTAAGTTTCAAAATATCGTTCTGAAACCCCCAAAGCTGATGACCTTGACTGTGCATATCTCAGCGTATAACGTAAAATATCACAGCTGAAATTTAAATCATCAAGAGGATGACGCGACATGGGCCTGTTATATGGTAATTATATACAATCCGTCTGAATTCTGAAATAAGTGTTGCAGGCTGTGTCGAGGACGAGCGATTCTGCATGCAGTAGTTTGATCCGTCCGAACCATAGGCCCCATGGTTGGTTTTTACGTCATTTTCTATCTGGTTCAATTTGTTGCGTGGACGTCTTCACGACACTCGCTGGATCGCTTTTTCCATGAGTTGCCGTTTGTTGCGTATTTGCGATGTAGAGTTGTATTCGTTGCAAATAAAACGGAAAGTTCATTTTACAAATATTATCTTGGCGAAGCGTTCTATATACGTGAAAGAATCAACGGCACGTTTACTCTAAATGTCTTCAACGAACATTTTTCTTTGTGCAAGGACGAAGGTAGCAGTATTTTACCAATCAGTGATTTTGTTATCAAGTTCTGCAAACTCGCGAGATGCTCGCGACTCGCCTTACTTCTATAAAAACACGGAACTACAAACAAGGAGCTTTGGTCTATTCGAGCACACTGTTTACAGATCTCATTCTGGATTGTGCTAACCATTTTGTCTTTTTTCGCATAAGTTTGATGTCATCATCTGTCAGCGGTTTGGCTGCTTAGGATTTATTATTTCGTTTGTCTTTTGACTTCTTGACGCAACGCAGCACTCTGTGCATCCAGCGACCTCTTAAAACAGCATCACTGCCAATGCAATATTGGGAACCTTTCTCTGAAGGGTAACGATCGGTGCCGCGATCTAATCTCATTAATACATTGAGTTTGTACTAATTAATTCCTTAACATTCTAATTTACTAACGACATGAAAGCAATTAACCGTACAAGTATTTGAGAAAAAACGTGACATTTGCTAGTGGAAAAAGTTGAATGGGAGTTCTGTTTTGCTGTGTCAAGTAGCAACGTAAAATGAAATTTAGTTGACCCAGAAGCTGAGTGAGCCAGTCATAGCAAACAATGACACGAACAAGACAACACAGCTTTAGGATGGCTCTGTTCAGGCTGTTGTGTATTGGAATCATTTTCAAGAATATTTTATGTAACGAAACAGGTAAGTGAAGGATAATAATAACGTACGAGTGGCGAATTAAATTAACAAATATAAAATAGGCAAAGGCGATGCTATTTTATAGATTAAGTACCGCAGTTGTTTCGTATACATCAATGTATTATTTTTTTTGAAAGTACCACTTTTTCGCTGGTGATTATGCAAATATGGTGAATACTTTCCCGATTTTGAATGTGCCCGGATATCATTCGGAGAGAGGTGGCAAGTTTGTTTTCACAGCAAACGTTGTCATGCAGACATGTCAACAGATGTCGCGCACTTGCCGTCACTATCACCACACACTTTCCAACTGTTCGGAGGTAGACCGTGCTGTGAGACCCTTCATTTTGTTTCACCTCAAAAATATGACAAATTTAAATACTATCACTAGATTTAGCCCAAAATCCTTGTTCAGGAAAGCTCTTCATTTTATGTCGCAACACCACCTCATAGGCGGCGCTTATTTTTTCTTTATGTTGTTTACTTTCAAATTAAAAAAATATCGGTCTGACCCCAATATTGTAAAACGTCTGACGGTATCACGATTTTCGTACCATGGCTACTCGTTGGGGATGTGCAACTATCTGTTGAAGAAGCATGTTTACATATGTTCGGTGTGCTGTGTACCTGACTGTCACTGGGAGAATTACTTCGTCCTGTACGTTTGGAATGTACCATTACTGTCGTCGTTATACTTGAACGTCTGGTATCATCCAACGCCTTGTCAATTACGCGATCTGCAGCTTTTACACACTATCAGTGCACATTCACTCAAAGGGAAGGTTTTTACGACACTCTCCGGATTGGTTTGGCCAGGAGTTACCGTTTTTACAATATTTGCGTTGTAAGAAAGATGTATCCGTTGCAAGGTGGAACGGAAAAGGGAATTGCAAATGTCATGGAGGCTTAGTTTTCTATTTAATGTTAAGGATTTCAACAGAATAGTTGTTCTAATTACTTTTGACGAACATTTTTGATGCACTCGGTCGAAAGTTGCAATATTTTCCGTTCGGCGATTTTTTATCTCGTTCGGCATACTCCAAATGCTTGCGACTAGCTGAAGATATATGCCAACACACATCCCGTCACAAACTGTAAATACAAGGAGCTTTGGCCTTATCAAGCTCTCTGTGTACAGTACTTATTTTACTGTCGTTTCTTTTCCTCGCATATATTTGTCATCATTGTCTTAAAGCGGCTTGGCTACTGATAATTTTGTTTTTTAACTTTGTGTCGTAACTATCCCACCGAAGTCTTTCACTGAAAGGTAACGATTGGTGCCAGGTTGGTCTCTGGTTAAAGAGTAGATTTCGTACTAAATAACTCTAGAAAATTCTAATTTACTAATTACTTTAGATCAAATTTCCGTCACTTTCACCCAAATGAAGTGACCATAAACACTCACTGAGAAGAAGGTGACATTTGCTGGTGAAAAATGAGGTGAGTGGGTGTTCTGTTTTGCCGTCTCCTGTAGAAAATTAAATTATTATTCTGTTGAGACTGAGTGAATAAGTCAAAGCAAACAATGGCACAAACAAGACAGCACAGCTTTAGGAAGGCTCTGCTCAGGCTGTTGTGTGTTGGAATCATTTTCAAGAATATTTTGTGTAACGAAACAGGTAAGTAAAGGCTTATATAATGTAGGAGTGGCAAATTAAGTTTACGGCTGTAAAATAAGCAAATGAGATTCCATTTCTATTCAAATATTACATTGTTTTCTATGCATTAATGTATTATTATTTCCTAGAAAGTACCGCCCTATAGCTAGTGAATATACAAACATGGTGAGCATTTACAATAGTGTAGGCAATAAGATTTAGCGATGACATTACTAAATCTTTACAAGGCCACATTTGGCGATAGATTTCAATATTAAATGAATATCAATAAACTGTTGAATTGTTTTCCTCAACACGTCTTGATTTACATTATTTGCTGATAATTATCGATTATGCAACCAATTAAACAAAAACGTTTGGAAACGATTGACAAGACAACGCAATAAACATCAAACTTCCTCTGCACATTCACTCAAAGTGAATGTTTTTGACGACACTCCTCAGATTGGTTTTGCCATGAATAACAGTTTTTACGATATTTGCGTTGTATTATGCGTCCTTTTCTATTACATTTTGAAGATTTCAACGGAATAGTTATTCTTATTGCTTTTGACGAACGTTTTTTGATGCACACGGCCGAAAGTTGCAGGATTTTCCGATCAGCGATTTTTTATCTCGATCGGCATACTCTAGATGCTCGTGACTAGCCTTACTTGTTTACAGAACATATGCGCCAACACACACATTCCGTCACAAGCTGTAAATACAAGGAGCTTTGGCCTAATCAAGCACACTGTCTACAGTACTTGTTTTACTGTCGTGTCTTTTCCTCGCATATAATTGTTTTCGTCGTATGTCAACAGCTTGTTTCTTTGTCTTTTAAACCCATCGCTCGCGATCCCAGGGTCCGGGAGTGAGACTGAGGCTACTACCTTCGTGGGTAAGATAACAGCACAATGTAAAATGGTGATACGGTCTTATTATATATGATGTTATAATAAAAAATTAGCGTTCTTGAAAACCAGGATAGCTTATGTTTGGGCCCGCGATAAAACACGAAACATACTGGTTCACAGAAAGTTGCACCTGGTGTACGCTGTGGCAGCGGCGAGACAAGGCAGCAATATTCAAAGATAGTCGCAGTTGACTCAAGTAGTGCTCGCCTGGCAAGGATTTGATAAATGTCGGAGACAGCTGTGTTGCCAATTTTCGTCAAAAACAGGAGACGGAGGTGGGCTTTGCATGCTGTGCGGACTGCTGGCCACAAAGTGCCGTCATAGCAATGACTGTAGTGGGTTACGAGGAAGCCAAAAACACCCTCACTTTGAGGCAGGGGAGGAATGCCCCTCGTAAAGTTTTTGGTTTATTTTAGATTGTCTCGTGATCCGTTTTTCGTAGTCAGTAACACATTTAAAAATCGAACATTTTTAGAAAAGAATGCATATGAGATAATTTAGGATCCTTTTTGAAAACCTGATTTGTCTCATAGTGCATACGACGTGTGGAAAGAAAATGGATTTAGGTCGGGGAGTTGTCACCAATTATCAAGGTCAGAATTACTGGGCAGCGGGCTTGTGACCTGAACGCTGGCATTAGAGGAATACATGACGCTTCTGTGTAGTAGAGCATGGATTTAAAAAATACATCCATGAGTTGAGGTTCCTGGAAGGATAGCAGGTATAGTGAACGCAAGTCACGTCATGTGCGAGTGGAAGGGCTGTTTCACAAATACAAAGAGGAAAATTATCCCCTATTGTGTGTTGCACTTTGTATTGTCCATGTACCGAAATCCTCCAAATCGCTAGTACATAGACCACCATTGGCAGTAAGTAGTGTCTTTGATACAAACCAAACGGCCTTTTCCATATTTCTCAAAAAGAGAACTGCCGTAAACAGTGCACTTGCTTTGAGCCTAAATTTTGAGCCTAGTGTTATTGGATTATGGATTGGTATGATTGCGATTATATTACACAAAACAATATGCCTTGTACCTCATGCGCATTGTCACGAGCATAATCTCATAAAAATATGGGAAAAAAACTGTCGTAACTAATCGCGGCAGTATGCATTCTCCCGTGTTCAGGTTTTTATGGATTGAATGTTCTTTATTTGAGGATTTTATTGCATTGAGTATATCGTATGTGTCCTGTGTACACAGCAAATGTTTGATTATTAGCACCTTCTGCGCGTCACTTTGTGATTGGCAGCAGTTTGAAATGGTCAATGGCTATGTTGAAGACTTTATTGACCGTGTACGGAAACGAACTTTTCATCAATAACTCACTTGAAACTGTAAAATAGACAGTATTTAGCCTACAGCGCCATGACCAAAGTATTCACGAAAGGTAATATGCTGGCACAGAGCTATATTTATCTGCGTGGAAAAGATTTATGCCGGTTTGTGGAGCAGTTCCTTATGTTGCTTCGAGGTGTCAGACATTCAAAACAATAAACCCACTCAAGTTAAGCTGAAGTTAAAGTTTGAGTCGTAACTCATCGCTCTACGTGTATCCTGCGACCGTATCTAAGTAGTCTTCCACTGAAATGTAACGATCGATGCCAACTTTGTCTCTGGTTAAAGAATAAATTCGTTGTACATAATCCTAGAAAATTCTAATTTACTAATTATTTCAGATCACATTACCATCAGTTTCACTCAATGAAGTGACCATAAAACTAACTAAGAAGAATGTGACATTTGCTGGTGAAAAATGAGCTGAGTGGGTGTTCTGTTTTGCAGTCTATTGTAGCAAATTAAATTATTATTTTGTTGAGACTTAGTGAATAAATGAAAGCAAACAATGACACAAACAAGACATCACAGCTGTAGGATGGCTCTGTTAAGGCTTTTGTGTGTTGGAATCATTTTCAAGAATATTTTGTGTAACGAAACAGATAATTGAAGGATAATAATGACGTAGGAGTGGCGAATCAAATTTACGGCTGTAAAATAGGCAGAGGTGATTCCATTTCTACTCAAATATTAAATCGTTTTCTTTGCATTAATGTATTGTATATTTCCTTGAAAGTACTGCTGTTTAGCTAGTGAATATGTACATATGGTGCGCATTCGCAATAGTATAGGCAATAACATTTAACGAAGACATTACTAAATCCTTTCAAGGCCATATTCTGCTGTAGATTTCAATATTGAATGTAAATCAATAGACATTTGGAATTTTTTCCTCAATACTTCTTGTTTCAAATAATTTGCTGATAATTATTGATTAAGCAACCACTTTTTCACAATGAACATCTCAATGAATTTTAAGTCTTCTGTACCGGAACGTCATGTATGTCTATGATTAATGACCAAGGTCATAATGTTGATGATAACTGCAATTCAAACAGAACAATACTTTCTATTTGTTTCTTTTATAATTAAGATGCTTTATTCAAATTAACACTTGAAGAAAAAACGCAAAAACTTTCCAGAAACAAAAGGAAAATCAGCCGTTAGAAAAGAATATAACATTTTTACATAGTTCCCATTTTGTTTGGTGACACTCTAAATGCTCATAAGTACAGCAAAAATTGTCGATAGAATAACTTCGTTGTTCAAAAACACAGTATCTTGCAACAGGCTATTATTGAATTTCCAATACCCTGGTCCTTTTTCGTGCCTACAGTATTTAAAACTCAATCCAACGGCCATATGGTCGCTTCTATATGCTGAGTAAATCTCACACAAACTTGGGGCTTTCTTTATTTCTGGCTAAACAAAAAAAATCTAATCTACACTGTACTAATGATGCTCTTGTCCTCCATGTGTAATCCCTATTATTTGGATGAAAGTGTTTCCAAATATCACACAGTTTAAAGTGACTAATAATTTCTGTAAGGCTAGCTTAGAAGTAGTAAACGTGTCTCTATCCGTTTATGGTTCAAAAAGGGTATTTGTCAATTATGAGGTTTATGGTTAAGTTGAAATTACCGCATTTATAACAAATTCTGAACTGAGAATGCGATGAATATACTAGAAAATGGAACAATTTGCCACATTACTGTTCGATGCATAAACATTACAGATGCGAAAACTACGTCCTTACACACTGAATTTAAATATAATAAATCTTCCTTCATCGTCCTTTCGGACAGTTTAGATTACATACCGTAACTTGATGGAAAATAATACTTTGACCCCACAAATATATACTGTACCATGATTGAAAAGGATATTCCAACCCCACTCATTTTTCCAATAATTTTCATCGTCACTTTTGCTGTATGTTTCCTGGAGCCAATAATATGATAACTCTACGTTTTACTTCATCACGAAGATCTCTTACATTAATTGAAATAATTTTCGATCTAACATAACAGGATCTATTTTTATTTCAATACTTGGACGCATCGAGTGGATCAGTCACAGTACACCGGACTATGGGCTCCATTTGCATTAATTGAAACTGCAATCTTATTCTCCTGTGGAGAAAAAATGCTCAGCAATGTTTATACATTCAACGAGTAATTTGTCTCTACTTTTTACGTCGCTGGCGTAGATAATCCATTGTGTCGACTTTGAAATGAATTGCACACCAATAAGTCCATTCCTTCCGACCATCTGTTTGCATGCATGAATGACATCCAGCTTCTTCAACCCTTGCAGTTTCGAACTAAAAACCTTCAATTTTACTTTTAAATCTTGATTTTTCCATCATACTTTCGTGATGTTTTGCGGCGCTGCTAGTCGCCAGAAACATACATTAAAGTTCCATTAGCTGTATCTTCTGGCGATTTTTCCGTTAGTTTTGATTGAAATGATCACTGGCTCATGTTGAATAGCCTGTCAAATAACAGAGAATCGCATATTATTCGGAAACATTACGTGCCCTACAACTAAATAACATGTGATTTTACAACGAAAATTTCAATTTTTGTCCGGACAGAAAATACAAACTGTTGACACGCGAATTGCAACGTAGGCATTCTTCTGCACCTGCGCGAGTTATTTACAGCAATTTCAAAATAAATATTCATTACTTATGCCCGGTACTTACGTCGTAGTCCATTGTCCGAGCACGTTGCATAGCCAGATGTCTGGCAATCCACGACGCAATGTTGTTTTGATCCGGCAATAAACGTGAACTTGTACATCTGGCGTGATCGCGGCGTCACCATATCTGCGTTCTCCCATCAGCACGCTGAGCACGCCAGACGTCAACAAACGAGCTCGGAAGGGCAATACGTTTGAACAAAAATTAGCAGTTTTATGTGGCTATAACATCACTAATCATGTTTGTTTCTTCGTAAAACAACATTTTGCAACAAATATGAGCCTCCAACATGGAATTTTCCGAGGTAAAAAATGGTCAAAGTTACAAATAATGGCTCTTTAATTAAATTAGACACGTTTTTTTGGCCTGCTGACATTTAGGGTACTGAAAGAACCTTAGGTCTCGGGGACCGCTGACGTCCGGAACCAGCTTTACGACCCTGTTGAATTAAACAAAAACGCTTGGAAACGATTGACAAGACAACGCAATAAACATTAAACTTCCTCTTACATTTTTAATCCACCTTGGTTATAATCACCAATAATAGTTTTGCGCTTAATTTTGTCGAACTTTGATCCCCACAGAAAGTTAAAGAAAATTCTTTCTAAACGTTTGAGAAAATCTTCGAGACAGTGCAGAAATTTAAAAGAAACATGAGTTTTGCAGCTGCCAAGGATTTAAATGTATGACGTATTCTCTCAATATAACTCCTTCCTTGCTGCTTGGATTTCACGTTTTCTGAGAGAAAACTCCGATAATATTATGCCTTCATGGAAATGCATTCCCCTGTTTTATTTGTATAGAGCAGGACTTGATAAAATGATTTTTCACATGAATTTTGATGATTCAAAGTATTGTCCGGCCACACCTGGTCTCCCGGACTTCTATAGATATGCCATCATCGCATGGCACAAGGCTGGTGGGGGCTGTTCGCCAGTCAACAATGCAAAAGATATCGTACAACAAGTTATCTGGTGTAACAAACATGTTCAATTTAAGGGTAAAGTTCTACTATTCAAATCATGGGTCGAGTCTCATATTTTCTTAATAAATGACGTCATTGATACTGATGGTAGTTTTCGTATACGATGGCTTTCACGTAATATTCATGACAAGTCAAATTTTGTATGTGAGCTGTTTATGTTGTATAATGCCATACCAGCTGGCTGGCGTGCTCAAGTAGAGCAGTCAACTTCTATTTTTCAACCAGAGCCGCTGAACTTGTTGACAGCCTCTGTTTTTCTGCCAGGTTTTTCTTCACGAAAATTTGTCAACAAAATCACAACAAAGGAATACTATTGGTCTTTCATTCGTAAAAAATTTGTCGAGCCTTGGGTTTCCAAAAAGTGGAATCGAGTTTTAAATTTAGGAAATGACTTTAATTGGTCAGAACTATGGTATAACAGAGTTATAACTGTAACTAAGGAAAGAAAACTGTCAAACTTTATGTACAAATTTATACATGACATACTTCCACATGGTTTAAACCTGTACAGGTGGAAAATAATGGAAACCAGTCTTTGTCAGATCTGTATGTCAACAAATGACCTTTGTCATATGTTCATAGAGTGTGAGCGTGTTAAGCTTTTCTGGAGAGACTTTCAATCCTTTTTACTACAAAACTTTCATTTTCATGTAGAGATCACCTTGAAGACACTTTTATGTGGTCTACCAAATCAAAACAAAGTTGTTAATCTTCTTATAGTAGTAGCAATGTTCACCATCTATAAGTCATGGATGCTTTACAAAGATACAAATAAGCTGCAAAATATTAATTTATTTGAATTTTTTAACGCCGAAGTGCGATTAAGAGAACATGAAAGTGCTTTCTCACAACTTGTAAAAGACAAGTAAAGAAAAAAAATTAATACTATTCTGTATGTTTTTCACCCAGTTACAACCAGTTATGTATTGATATTTTTATTTAGATTATTGATTTACTGAAAGGAAAGCTGCTTTCAAAAGGGGAGAATTTATATAAGATGGCTACCAATTTTGTTCAAATAAGAATGTACAACGTTCATAAAAGCAATAAACGAGTTAAAAAAAAGGAGAAAAAAAATTAAACTTCCTCTGCACATTCACTCAAAGTGAATGTTTTTGACGACACTCCACAGATTGGTTTTGCCGTGAATTACAGTTTTTTACGATATTTGCGTTGTATTATGCGTCCTTTTCTATTACATTTGAAGATTTCAACGGAATAGTTATTCTTATTGCTTTCGACATTCGTTTTTTGATGCACTCGGTCGAAAGTTGCAGGATTTTCCGTTCAGCGATTTTTTTATCTCGTTCGGCATACTCTAGATGCTCGTGACTAGCCTTACTTCTTTACATGAATATATGTGCCAACACACATTCCGTCACAAGCTGTAAATACAAGTAGCTTTAGCCTTATCAAGCACACTGTCTAATGTACTTATTTTACCGTCGTTTGTTTTCCTTGCATAAGTTTGTTATCATCGTCTGTCAACGGCTTGTTTCTTTGTCTTTTAAACCCATCGCTCGCGATCCCAGGGTCCGGGAGTGGCAATGAATAAACACGATTGGAACTAATTTGGGAAAATTGGATGAGAATAATTATCAGGAAAATATAACAAAATCGAAATTTTACAGCTGAAATTTTACAAATGATAGAAAAGTGTAAAATTTGAAATATTGTTCTCATCGAACAAAACAACGAAAACACAACGATTATTGTATACCCCTTTCATCGGATTCACTTCTATGAAAAAGTTCATTTTTGTGTAAATGTACTAAGAAACGAGACAAAATGCTTAAAATTTCTCTAATTGACAACTTTTGAGTCAGTGCATTTTTGAAATGCCCCTGACTTTTTCGTGAATTTAAAGCTTCATAAACATTAAATTGAGTCAGGGCACATTTTAAATGACCCTGACTCACTTTACTGTAAATCAATCGAAAGCTTCATTTTGGTCGAGGAAAAGTGACAAACTGAGATAATTACTAGTGTTTCAGTAATGAAGAAACTACAGACAAGCTCACACATTTTCGTTCAAATATGAATATTGTTCATAATTTTTGAACAATATTGCATTAGATACTATCATGCACTGATTCTTACTCAGTACATTTCAACAGCATCGTAAATTTTGAATAAAATTTTAAAGATGGTATGCAAATATGGTATAATATTAGCCATATTTCTAAAATTCTTGAGAAATTGTGCAAATACAGTTATCCCAATTTAGTTCCAATCGTGTTAATAATTAATACAAATGATGTTGACATCTTGTTGTAGTCGATATCAGCTTAGATAATAACTCACTTTTGCAGGAAATTCTAATCCAGACAGATTTATCTGAATATAGATATATGTTATGTTAGCTAACATAACAGACGAAATTACAAAAAAGATACGGTAGTTTGTACTGTCAATGGCGTCATGTTCCTTACGCTCAGAATTCGTTGTGCACAGTACCGAGCTGTCAAAGGCAAACAGGTTACACTGTTAGCGTCTCTTAAGACGCCAACTGAACAGTGCGTTTCGATTTCAGTCCCAGCAGTACTTCAAATTTAGCCCCAAACTGACTAGCACGTACTCTGTAAAACACTACTGTTGATCAGAGTCTGTGGGTCACAGTCACGACTGTTCTGTGGATGAGATGAACAGTGCGGTCAGTTTCGTTCCGCCGGTCAGGATCGATTATGCCGTGCTTCGTGTGTATTACATTGAAGGCGATCACAGGTGGGAATCGTTTAGCGGGCCTTGGATGAGTTATCATAGCATTACTTTGGTCAAAAAGAATCAATACACCGACGAACTTAGGGTTCTGCTTCTTTCGAACGTCGGCATTTCGCAGATGCGATAGGCTATATTGTTGAGTTCAAGTGACCCCGCACACTACCGGGTTGAAGAGCCCATGACATAGTGTAGGCATGGAGGTGACATTTATACTGAGGCTACTACCTTCGTGGGTAAGGTTACAGCACAATGTAAAATGGTGATACGG
This sequence comes from Ptychodera flava, assembly GCF_041260155.1. Taxonomy (NCBI): domain Eukaryota; kingdom Metazoa; phylum Hemichordata; class Enteropneusta; family Ptychoderidae; genus Ptychodera; species Ptychodera flava. The sequence goes on from NW_027248280.1 coordinate 7,094,374, forward strand.
TCTTATTATGTATGATGTTGTAATAAAAAAATGAGCGTTCTTGAAAACCAGGATAGCTTATGTTAGGGCCCGCGATAAAACACGAAACATACTGGTTCACAGAAAGTTGCACCTGGTGTACGCTGTGGCAGCGGCGAGACAAGGCAGCAATCTTCAAAGATAGTCGCAGTTGACTCAAGTAGTGCTCGCCTGGCAAGGATTTGATAAATGTCGGAGACAGCTGTGTTGCCAATTTTCGTCAAAAACAGGAGACGGAGGTGGGCTTTGCATGCTGTGCGGACTGCTGGCCACAAAGTGCCGTCATCGCAATGACTGTAGAGGGTTAAAAACAGCCTCACTTGGAGGCAGGGGAGGAATGCCCCTCGTAAAGTTTTTAGTTTATTTTTTACAATAGATTGTCTCGTGAATCAGGTAGATCACCGTTTTTCGTAGTCAGTAACACATTTAAGAATCATACATTTTAAGAATAGAATGCATATGAGATAATTTAGGATACCTTCGAAAAACCTGAATCATCTCATGGTGCAAACGACTTGTGAAAAGAAAACGGATTTAGGTGGAATTGTCACCATTTATCAAGGTCGGAATTACTGGGCAGCGGGCTTTTGACCTGAACGCTGGCATTAGAGGTGCCTGGAAGGATAGCAGGTATAGTGAACGCAAGTCACGTTATGTTCGAGTTGAAGGGCTGTTTTCACAAATACAAAGAGGGAAATTATCCCCTATTGTGTGTTGCACTTTGTATTGTCCATGTACCGAAATCCTCCAAGTCGCTAGTACATAGACCACCATTGGCAGTAAGTAGTGTCTTTGATGCAAACCAAACGGCCTTTTCGATATTTCTCAAAAAGAGAACTGCCGTAAACAGTGCACTGGCTTTTGAGCCTAAATACACAAACATATGCCTTGTGCCCTATGCGCATCGTCACAAGCATAGTGTCATAAAAATATGGGAAAAAAAATTCGTAACTAAATCGCGGCAGTATGCATTCTCCGGTTTTCAGGTTTGTATGGATTGAATGTTCTTTATTTGATGATTTTGTTGCATTGAGTTTATCGTATGTGTCCTGTGTACACAGCAAATGTTTGATTATTAGCACCTTCTGCGCGACACTTTGTGATTGACAGCAGTTTGAAATGGTCAATGGCTATGTTGTCGACTTCATTGACCTTGTACAGAAACGAAATTTCATCAATAACTCACTTGAAACTGTAAAATAGACAGCATTTAGCTCACAACGCTATGACCAAAGTATTCACGAAAGGTAATATGCTGGCACAGAGCTATATTTATCTGCGTGGAAAAGATTTATGCCGGTTTTGTGGAGCAGTTGCTTGTGTTGCTTCCAGGTGTCAGACATTCAAAACAATAAACCCACTGAAGTAAAGCTGAAGTTAAACTTTGAGTCGTAACTCATCGCTCTACGTGTATCTTGCGACCGTATCTAAGTAGTCTTCCACTGAAATGTAACGATCGATGCCAACTTGGTCTCTGGTTAAAGAATAAATTTCGTTGTAAATAATTCTAGAAAATTCTAATTTACTAATTACTTCAGATCAAATTACCATCAGTTTCACTCAACTGAAGTGACCATAAAACTAACTAAGAAGAAGGAGACATTTGCTGGTGAAAAATGAGCTGAGTGGGTGTTCTGTTTTGCAGTCTATTGTAGCAAATTAAATTATTATTTTGTTGAGACTGAGTGAATAAGTGAAAGCAAACAATGACACAAACAAGACATCACAGCTGTAGGATGGCTCTGTTAAGGCTTTTGTGTGTTGGAATCATTTTCAAGAATATTTTGTGTAACGAAACAGATAATTGAAGGATAATAATGACGTAGGAGTGGCGAATCAAATTTACTGCTGTAAAATAGGCAGAGGTGATTCCATTTCTATTCAAATATTAAATCGTTTTCTTTGCATTAATGTATTGTTATTTCATAAAAAGTACCGCTCTTTAGCTGGTGAATATGCAAATATGGTTTGCATTCGCAATAGTATAGTAAATAAGATTTAGCGATGACATTACTAAATCCTTGCAAGTCTTATTCTGCAGAAGATTTCAATATTGGATGTAAATGAATAGACTGTTGTAATTTTTTTTCTCAACACGTCTTGTTTCAAATAATTTGCTCATAATTATTTATTAAGCTACAATCTTTTCAAAAACAACTCTTCAGGAAATTTTTAGTCTTCTGTATCGGAAAGTCACGTATACCAATAATTACTGACCGAGGTCATAATGTTGATGATAAATATGATTCAAACAGCACAACTTCCTCTCTACATTTTGCATTTTTTAAATTTTAAATTCCACCTTCATGCTGACTCGGATATTGATTTAGGATTAATGATATGTTAATTCGTTTTGACAGACATATTTCTTACTTACTCTGAAACAGTATCTTAGCTACGAAAAAGTGATCGTCCACATGTTAATGTTTAAGTTAACTTCAGACCGCACAGCTTCGTGTTTGATTCAGCTCAATATTCTTAATGTTTTCAAACTCCATAAAACTCAGTTTTGTACTTTAATTTACTGGTTAAATTCACTTGCATTTGCAAGACTCATGACAGTTACATAAAAAGTTGTCAGTATCAAAACTCGCATTCTTTCCACGGTATAACATATAGTTCAATTTGTTACAATAGCAATCTGGACTACATTTACGATATCATTTTTTGCAGCTAGAATTTGAAACATTAAGTCATCAACTGTTTTATCGCATAAGACACACCTCAGTAAGCATCATCTGGTCATCACTAAAACGGTATTTTCGTATGTATTTAATCACTTACATGTATAGATTTCATGATTTTCTTTGAATTTTATTATTGACCAGCGTAATCACCTGAGTGTGTATCTTGTTTAGTGAGCCCCTTTGCTTACTTAGCTTTTACAACAACTTATCATGGTTTGATTGGGCTTGACTAACTGTCAGCTTTTCCCCGATTCTTCCATTTAGCATTTTTTCTTCCTTCATTATTTATTCTTTAACTTGCTGTCCTGACATGTAACATATTATCCTTGCGGAAACAAAACATATATAACTATAATTATTATGAAGAGAACATGGAGCTTAACTTGAGATGACTGTCACCAATCAATCACACCCCATTATGTTGGAAAACATTCAAGAATACGGAAAACTGTTGATAACAGTGCATTAAAGTGACCGAACAACGGTTATAAGCATTATAAGCAAGCCAATATGCGAGAAGTTACATGTTATTCACTTACATTCATTGTGAAATGTTGTTCGATGAAGAAATAAGCCAAATCTATGCTGCTGTCTTGACGTATATCGCGTCTGTTTCTGGAAGTACGAACAAATTTCAACATCAATGCAAGGCAAGACGACACGGCACACACTTGCCCACATCTGTAGGCCAAAAAATATCAAAATTTAGTAATTTGAAGATATAAATTTCAGCTGACTGTCCACCATATTAGCGGTAAGGTGATTGCGAGATTGATGCAACATATTTTGGCCGACTATCGTACTTGTCAAATCGTGGCGTGTGAACGCGATGGCCTTCGGCTGCAAGTAAGTAAACGGTCATTATTTATGGCCTGGGGGTCACTCAAAAACTGTAAGCAGCAAGGGAGTTCTCAAAATGTGGTGAGGATGAAAAAGGTGATCAACATTTAGCAATGTACCGAAGTATGTAGTGAAGATATGAAATGATAGAAAAATAATTGAAGAACTGAAAAACAGTAGATTAAAAAATTGTACATTTTTTAAAAACAAAACACAATTTGATATTTATGTATACCAAATATATTGACTATCATTACCAAATGAATATTTTTCTGTATTTCCAGATAAAAAAATGTTATCGGGCATAACAAACATGCTCTCTATTCTATACTGTACGGATTATTGGGGAGAATGTGTCAAAAAAGTTAATTCAACAAATTATACGAAACAGTGGACTGCTTCAATGACAAATCCACCTCTTTATTGCAAGAAAGGTATTTGTCTTATATTCTTTGTCCTGTATGACACAAGTCTTGACAATGTCCTTAGAATGATATTATTGTTAATCATGTACTCAATTGCACCAGCGACAGTGAAGATGAGGATCATGACAGTGGTGATGGTGATGTTACGCAGTTGTTTTCAAAAGTTGTGACCATAGTAGGAAGGAGAGGCTAGGTCATGGAGAAATGATCTCATCAGATATGATCGTTTGTGCATAGGATCTAGGACATTACTGGACTGTTGTGAATTCATCCTGTATGTTATCAGAGAAACATATATTGTAATTAACTTATGTTCAATAACCATTTGGACATTTAACCGTAGCATAATGACATAATACCCATCAAAATACTATATTGTAGGATACTGGTTATTGGGTAAGCTTTTATATCTACATTTTGTTATGACTTTTAATTTCATTTTACTGGTTTCATCTTTTCAACCGTCATCAGATAACGATAACTGGTGACAATCGGGCAGGGTGACCGGGATATGAAAGGTATTTTAAAGTTGTATCTTTGTAAATTTTACATGTACATGAACATTTATGGATATTTAACTTTTCGAAATTTGGGTGGGGAAGCCAAAATTTGTGTGTAAGAGAGGGGGTTACCTAAATTTATCATGGTTGACTGGGGTGTTACTCAAAATTTCGGAGTGTAATTCATCTGAGCCATGCTGTAAATAATGACGTCTCCCTAAGCAGTTGTCTACGGCCAAGTAGAACGACCAAGGCCAGTATACGAACAGCTGAGATCTCAGCGAAAATTTAGGATCAAACCTGAAGCTATTTCAAAAAAATTTACAGAACCTTACCTTGGAATCTGATGCGTCAAGTTTTGAGCGTTATATGTAAAGGCATTGTGAATAGAGCGGTAAATTTCCTCCCAAACTTGAAAGGCGAACGCAGGCATTCTGCAATGGACGCGCTGTCAACTTTACCTTGCTGCTGGCCCCATGCCAACTACACCCTTGTACAAGCACTAGGGACTCAGGCTCCTTGTTTGTCTGTTTGTTTATGCGGTCGTTTGTCTGTTTGTTTGTTTATGTGTTTGTTTACTTGTTAGGTATGGTTATTTCTATATACAATAAAGAACCAAAAAAGAGTTGTATTCGTGTTCATGTTTGTCAATTAAGAACGGTGTTTGTTTGTTTGTTTGTTTGTTTGTATACAAATATAATCACAAAATAATAATTTCGAAAGTTTTTAATACAATCCGATATTTGAAATAAATCATACCCCGCCTTTGCTATGAGGAGTTAGCACCAATGTATCTTCACCACTCTCTCTCATTGCTCACCCTTTCTAATAACTCACTAATTAGAAAGTGAGTAATTAGAAAGGGTGAGTATTCAGCGAGAGTGGTGGACACACACGGATGCTTCTCCGTTGTGTCAAATTAAAGGCGGGGCATGGTTTGTTACATGTGGCATCGCATTAGAAACTTTTGAAAGTATTAGTTATTGACTATATTTGTAACCAACCAAACAAACAAACGAACACCATTCTTTATTGACAAATATGAACACAAATACAATACAGACGATGTAAATACCTTTATTTCATCTTTTTTATATATGGAAATAATCATACGTAACAAATACACGAATAAACAGAAAAAAACAAAGGCAATAACAAACAAACAGACAACAAACAAACGAGGAGTCTGAGTCCCCTGTGGTACCGGCTGCGTAGCTTTGTACATCCTATGGGATTCGAAGCCGTAGTGTAAAGTCGGTTGGTCAGAACCATTGATCATAAATTAACGGCATGAGCCACAAAAAATCCAACTGCACTGAAAATACTCGCGACACACAAGGTGCACATATTTTATCACATGCCTAATATATGGAACGTCACGAGCCCCATAGGATTTAATGGTAACTTGTTTGTGACATAGCGGACCGCTTAGTCATCACCCGACTGAAAGTGAACCGGAACTATTTTTAGCACAGACGACAAGCGCAAGCCAAGGATTAAAATAATCAAAGCACACAATTTTTCATAAAAGATTAAATCAATTGTTTTATAATTACGCAAGTTTCAAATATTTACACACCGCTTAATACTGAAAAATGAAATAAACGGTGAAAATGCGAATAACACTCAACTTTCATGTGCACGTATTCGTAGCTCGAACCAGGCTCGAGCGTACGCATATAAACGAGAACAACTTTCATGTCCGTTTAGCTCAGATACGTTGAACAATTAAATCGGTGAAGTTAACGCGAGAAAACTAGGCAACTATAAATGTCAACAACGAAGATACAAATTTTCCAAGATTTTGATTTAATTGTCTTCATCGCTGGAATCTGATTCGATGGCACGAATTCGACGACGTTCAGCCATGCAGTCGCACACTGCCATGTTGTCTGTTGACGTGATATTGAAGATGCAGTTTGTCATGACGCTCCTGCAAACAGTTGTTGAAACTTGCCCGTACTTCGAATCAGACGCGATGGCCGAAATGTGCGGCTGACAAAGCGAGTTACTTGTAGTGGTATTCGTATTTTCTGAATTGGTTTCACTGAGTATCTGTGACAGTCGTCTTTGCTCACTCAGTTCTAGTTAGTCGTAATGTTGCAGGCTGCCCGCGTTCTTATGGCCGCTTATTAAAGTTTGATGATTTTGTTGCGGTGGCACTCCGGCTGAAGACAGTCGCTGAACTCATATTTTCCGTTACGGTAGAGAATGGTTGGTAATCTTACCCTGGATATTAGCTTTCAAGGCCGCTTTCTTCATGAGTTTGCCGAGTTGATTTTTACCGAGCGGGCGATCGTAATACCAAACAGCGTCGGACTTCAAGTGATCGATGGATTTAGGCTGTAGCGGCTGTAAGTAAAATGGCGAGTCAGGGTCACACGGTGATCGCGGACGATGTTTAATGTAGTCGCCATACAAATCAAGCGGATTTCTGGAATCATCAGCAACAGTGCCATACATTCTCGGTGAAAATGCTCGGGTGTCAAGTCCTGTACCATCACGAGTCTTAGTCTGCCTTATGTGGAACCCAAGATACTCGTGGCCGTCGGTGTCTCTGCCGGTCACACTATCGCCAAATTTCAATTGTTGATGTCCATCCCGTCCGAGAAAACCGA